>NW_021604587.1:9160208-9181413 GCF_004785775.1 Grammomys surdaster
TGTTTAGTTAGAGGATCAGACCAGCTAGGTGTCTGCCCCAGTCAAAACCTCCCTCCCTCCCTCCCTCCCTCTCTCCCTCCCTCTGTCCCCCTCCCTCTTTTCCTTCCTCCCTCCCTTTCTCCCTCCCTCTTTTTCTCTAGTCTTTTTCTTTCTCTGACAGATTCTCAGTCTGTAGACTTGGCTAGCCTTGACATTTTGACTCTCACATCTCTCTGTCCTCTGCTGGGTTATAGGTGTGGGTTACTTCTCCCAGTTGAAGAAAATAGTTGTTAGTCATCCTGTTCTTGGATATTACAAGTACAATGGCATATATAATAGCAGAGTATAAAAATTTGGTAGTTACAATGAATCCTACATATCACACAGCAGAGATTTTTAAAAATTTAGTCCTAAAGAAGTCAGAATGCTTACCATTCTTAAAAAGCACGGTAAATTAATTGCCAACATGCCAGGCAGCTCACATGTTTGAGAGGATCTAATGTCCTCTTTTGTGCTCCAAATGCACCAACACATATGTACACACACACACACACACACACACACACACACATACACACACACGCACCAGAATGTAAAAAGGATAGAATGAAAGACCTAGGTTTTTGGTCTGAGCCACAGGAAGGATGGAGTTGTTGTTTACTAAGAAGTGAAGGGCCATAACTAGAGCAGGTTTAAGCAATGGAAAGAGGAACTCAGTTGTTCATAAGTTATGTTTAAGAACTTTTAGAATATTCAAGGCTAGAGATTAAATAGGGAATCGTATGTGTGTGTGTGTGTGTGTATGTATAATAGTTGTTTGTAAATGCCTACTGCAGGTATAGTGAGGAGACAAGGTCAGATCATCATGAACAACAGATAGTCTATGAGAGTCAATGCAATTGGAAAAGAGAAAAGATGCAAGGGTTAACCCCTGGGTTGTTATTGTTTGTAGGTCAAAGATATGAACAGGAACTAAGAAGAGAAACTAGAAAAGAACAGTTATTGATAAAGGAGGAAAATCAAGAGCAGTATATCCTAAAAATCAAGAAAAAAATGCCTTAAGGAAAAAGTGTATAAGTTTGTTTTCATTGCTCATTGCAAACCTGAAGTTAAGTATTTTACAAAGAGGTTTATTTCATGAACATTTATATCTTGGAGACTGAGTCTTCAAATAAGAGAGGTGGCCCTGACAATGGCTCTTTTGTCTCTGTTACCTCATGGCAAAGAACAAGAGATCACATATAGATAAAGAGATAGAATGACTCTGGGATCGTATTCACTCTTTTAGCTCCCTCTGATGAGAACCAACTCAGGGCAACAAAGGAACTACCTTTTATATTTCCAAGGGCAATCTCCAGTCATCTAATGAGTCCAATAGGCTTAGTTCTTGAAAGTCTCATCACCTGTGTACCACATACTGAGTATTAAGGCTTTAACACATGAACACTTGGGGAAAACCCTCAGTCAGCATTCAGTCAATGGTAAGGGAGAGTGAATATTTGTGACAAATACTACTGGTAAACCAAACAATGTGAAGATTGATACATTTCTATTGAATGAAGGAATTCAGAGCTTATGACTAGAGTTTGCTAAGCTCCTACTATATTTCAGACATTATTGAGTGCTCTCCTACAATAGCAGTAGAGGGGAAAGGTTTAATGGCTAAATTTAATAGATATTATTGAGCACCTCCTGTAGATAGTAAAAAAGAAATGAACTTCCTAACAACATTTAGTGGTGTCTGGAGACAACTACAAGAGTTCTTCCAGCCTGTGCATTCAAGCATCAGATGATAGTACAACAGCCCAGAAAGATGAAGATGGACAAATAATTTATTGTCTCCCCAGGATGAACATGATTATGCAAATAATTTTGATTTTTTGTGGAGTATATGTGAATTGATGTATTTGGATTTTACAGCCAGATACACATCTAGTTTAAACACACAATCCTTTATTCTAAACAAAACAAAACTGAACAAAATATGGTAAATGTTTCTTTACAGGGGAAGGAATCATGGCCAAAACTTGAGAGCAATTGGTAATCAAAACAAACTCCTCAAAATATATTCAAGTATGGAAACTGGTAATGAAAGAATGACTTCTCTATATATTTTTAAACAAATAGAATACTCAACATATCCAGTTCCTATTGCTAAGTCATAAAGCACCACCACACTTAGAAGAACCACCAGTTGGAAATCTGTCCTTTGTCAGAGCTCAGATGGGGCACAAGAATCAATTGAAACAGACAGGCTCCAAGGAGAGTGGAGCCACCATGAAGCTAGCTTAATACCATTTTTTTTTTTTACATTGCTTAATACCATAAGCCTGTGGTGATTAGTTTATGACTACATCTCAAACATAGTCTACATAGCTCAGTGATTAGTCACATTTTACTAAGGCGGTAGCAGTCCTTCTGATCCTTCCAATGCCTTTTAAACAAAGAATGGGCTTAATCAGTGATAAAAAGACTTTTCGGTTCATCCCTGGGGCATATGGGATTTAAAGAGGGAAGGAAGGCAATAGGATTAAGGATCAGAAAAGCTCCAGAAAGAAACTCTAGATGATTTCCAAAATGGAACAGTTCTGGTGTCTGGTGAGTTTTGAAGTTTGGCTACTGAGCCCACATGCAGGAACCACAGAGTTTACACCAAGTCACCCTGGAAGAAAATGAAGGACATTCCCAAGAAACTGCCTAACAGTGTTTACCTTTAGTTTACTGTACTGGGAAATCTTTTGCCAACATAATCTTACTTAGTAGCTGCATGTGAAAGGGGTAATTGTGTTTTAGTGTGAGCACAAAGAAGTAGAAAAAGAAAAAGTAAAGCAATCTTCCTTGAAGCCAGTAGGCTTTGAGGCACTGTCCCATAGGACCTAAGTCCCAACAAAGCATTTGGAAGATCACTGATCTCAGCCACCTACATGGTTGGATTGCTTTTGCCAAAAGGTAAGGTTGTTGGTCAGTGCATAGCTTGTTAAGGGGCCCTTAGGTTAAAATTTTTGCCTGAGGATCATGATAATAAAGACAACTTTATTCATACTTTAGAGGAGGAAAATAGGTCCTTGTTTGCTTCATCCTGTCAGGATCTCAGGTAAATATTTATTAAGCACAACAGAGGTTCTCAGTAGAAGCCAATTTCAACTTAGAAATATCTAAATATATCTTAGCAAACAGGATCTGGATTGCTGGTCAGAAGAGCTGTCAAGAAAGGCTACAGTAGTGACACTGTCCGTTGCTCCTAAAGAAGCTTCCATGACTAAGGATGTGGTGGTTTTGCATACTTATATTTATGTACCTCTGGGGTCCTGTCCTTACATAGTAATGACTGTCCTGTCTATTTACTCTTTCATTTCCAAGCACTAGAATGTAGTTATGAAACCATGATAAATAAAGAAAATAAAAACTTGTTTGAAGGCATCTATGCTCAAATAAGATACCCAAGAGTCAGAATAACCTAGGAGGTAAACAGTGGCAAGAGAAACAGGTACTTCAGGGACAAGGGGCATCTTAGCAATGATCTGAGTGGGTGGTGTTTAGTGCTGTGTGCTTTCTCTTAAGCCCTTTTTCTTCATCCTACTCCAGACTGAGGTTTTTGGTAGATGCTTCCTGATGTCTTTTGGTAAGAGAGGGATTCGCTTGGGAGACCATATCATTTTACTGCACTAGGCAGGCTCTTGAGTGCATTCTCTTCCACCTTCCAACTGGACCTGCAAATTTGATTCCAGCCAGCCTTGCCTGTTCTGTGTGCTTGACACAATCTGAACTTTCCCCCAGTAGAGGCTGGCTCCTTAGGGTGATTGAACAGGGAAGCATTGCATGGCATTCCACATAAAGCTTTCCCAATTCACCCCAGTTAGATTGCCTATCTGTCTACGCAAGTTTGTCCGTAAGAGAGACTAGCTCACTAGGCAACTCAGGCCAGAGAGTCAGGCCATGGTATGCAACATGGACAATTGCTTTTATTCAAGAACCTCACAGGTTTGCGACACTATTTTGAGTACTTTCTTAAATTTCTCTTGCCTAGCACAATCCCCTACATCTTTTGCCACAGCCCCAGCCTCATTCCAAACAAACAAACAAACAAAAAAATAAAGAGGGAGAAAAGTGTGGCATGGAAATAACTAAGAAGTCTGTTTTAGAGATGCTGCTTTACTTTTACCCTAAGTCATACTTCCGGAAGTGTTTTTTAGAAAGGGATACTGGAGGTCAGATTTCAAAGAGCGATTCTAACCTGTAATCAGGTAGTAGGCTGTGACAATTCTCTGTTAAATATCCAAAAGAGCCTTCCAACCAGAGAAACATTTCATGTCCCCCGGGGACAAGGGTTATCTACTATACAATCTCCAAAAGATTTACCCTCACTTCCCTTTTACTTAGGAAACATCCTGAGTGTAAAAGGCTGTTTGGTGAGTCTAAGAGTTTATTCTTTCACAATCATGTCCCCTCAAATACTCGAGGGTAAACAAAAAGTTTACAAACCCTGTACTTTAAAGAATCTAGGATCTTGTGACTCTGTATGCATTTTCTCTGGTCTAGAGAAGAAATTCCCTTTTCACATCAAAGCTTAGCAGCAGCCACACATAAATGATTAGACAAAACACAGAGACAACAAAACAAAATATCTTACGAAAGAAACTTTTTTTTTTTTTTTTTTGCTTTGAGTAAAGACTGCCTTAAACAGTGTTGTAAAGAAAAACACAGAAATATTTTGGCTATGCAGATTAAAGGTGTAAGAGATAGATGGCTTCTTACCTGGGCTTCCTTCGAGATTCCATTTTTCACACAATCACTGCTTTGCCTTTTTCCGTGCTGAGTTTTAGGATTGTGTAGACCCCCATTAGTAACAGCACTGTCATTAGGGTTGGCCATTGGTAGCAAGTGCTGGAGCCTAGGCAGTTTCTCTTTCTGTGGTCTCCTGGAACTTCACTTTACAAGTAGCTGAAGTAGTGACATAAAGCAATTTGGGGCAGAGCCTTTAAAGGAATCCTACCAGTCAGGATTTTCCAGAAGAAGAACCACAGCCTATCTATTGACCAGATCTTTGGCTGTTACCTTTTACTAGTCTACTCCAGTAGCATTGTGGGTTCCATGGTAACAAACCTGTTTCTGAAACTACAAAGGGAATTTGCCCTGCTAGCTGCTTTTTGAGGTGGAGGAGACTTGGAGACAAAAAAAAAAAAAAAAAAAATCCCAGGGACAAATATTGAGGAGGCGGGGTGAGAGGTGGAGAGAATTTTAAAGATATACACAGCATGCTCACAGGGTTCAAAAAGTACTGAAAGGTGAAAGGCTGGCTACTTATAAAGTTTTCTCTTTCTTGTATCCTCTCCTCTTTGCATATAGTTACAATTTTTTCATTGTAAGTTAAACTTTTAAAAAAATAAATATTCTTTGTGCCAGAAAATAACATTTACAAGTGACTCCTAGGGGCTACAGGGACAAAGGACTAGTGAGTTGGTCAGTGAGTACAGAGTTTCAGTTGGGGTGCAAGAGAAGAATATGGTCATTGGTCACTGAAAATGGATGAGTATTTATGTAAGGTGACTAAATTGTGTATGTAACACAGTTCAAATGATTAACACCTATCGCTGGCCATGGTAAGTATTAAATCACAACAGCAATATTCATAACCCACATAGAAACATACGCACCATAGAACATACAAAAGAATGAAATGATGAAGGGTCCCAGGCCATTTAAAATTTAGGACAGACAAAAATTTGTGAAACAGAGCATTCTATTTCTTAAAAGGACTGCTTCATATTTATAATCTCACAGGAACACTAGAACTCTAGTTCTTATGAAGAATACATCATTTTTTATCATGTGACCTTAAAGGAGCCACTTATCTTTTTTATATTTCAGTTTTCAGTGTATAAAATGAGACAATATATCTCCAGCGCAGTAGGAAATGACATTTGTTCTTCAGTTTGCCACTGACTCTGCTGTTACGAGACGTATGGTGACCATAGAGTCATATTCCACAAATACCCCTGCTTTGCCTACTATCCCTATTTTTTCAACACAACAATCATCAGAGGTCTGTTTCTTCCAGTTTCCATCAAAGGGCACTATGGTTGGTTGTGTAATACCAACCAATTACAGCCTGTTTCTGAGCCTACCTTTGTGGTTTTCCTCTGTTGATACCAGACAATCATATCTGAATCTGGAGGCCTTGGAAGTAATGTTCTTAATAGGGTATGGTGGTACACTCCTCTAATCCCATTATTGAGGAGCTGGAGGCATGCCAATTGCTAATTCTAGGCCAATTTAGCAGCTTGGAATACATGTGAGTTACAGGCTAGACCAAACTACTAGTGAGACCCTCTCTTAACTTTTTTATATTTCTGATTGCAGTGGATCACGTGACCCTCTTTCAGGTGCCTCGTCCCATTCTTGGGAGGAAGCATGCTAAGACAGAGACTGAAAAGACTCTGAATATATAGGTCTTGCCAACTTTCTTAACCAAATGTAAAATGAATAGCAATACCCTGGATAATCCACTTTGAATCTTTGAATCATCCACTTGAATAACACTATGTCATATAAATCTATAATTTAATACATTGGCTGTATTTTCCTGCTAATTTACTGTGTCACTCTCTTTTAGTATAGGGGTGTCAGTCATGAATCTTTATGAACAGGGAGGGGATTGCACATTTTCCTGTCTTAATACAGAATCAAGACTTCTAAATACTAGGTACCTATAATTGAAGCCCACTTATTGGAACAATGAAACAAATGAATGCACAGACAGCAAACAAATAAAAAAAACAAAAACAAAAATGACAGGGAAATGGCATCTGTTGACAGAGCCTTATATCCTGATCTAAATTATCGTATTTCTCACCAAAATAATGTGACTCCCAGAAGAGGTGATGGTAATGATGTGACCATAATTTTCATGCAAGTATCCCCATTTCCCTAATGCATGGATGAGTAAGACAAAGTCTGGAGCACAATGATACTGAGTTAATGCTAAGTCTATGTCCAGCTCAGTTTGTTTCCATCTCAGAGTTTTTATTGCATTTGTCCCAACTGTCATCAGAGCAGAACGAACTTTCTACTGGTTTCTTTCTTCTGATGCTGTTACAGTGGGTGGTGGGCATTAGTTCTTTGCTGGCTTATTTCCTACTAACTTTTGCACAACAGAGAGATAAAGAAGTAGAAGAAAGTACTGACTGTTGTTGGCCTGACTGCCTCCCTCACGTTACTCAGAAAGATAATGTGAAGACATTATGTTATTTTTGACTGAGTTCTATTGTTCTGTACAGAATTGATAATACTTTAATCTTGATGCTGGAGACCTAATCTTGACCCTTGAACTGGCCTGTGCTCATGCTGTGAATATAATGAAGCTCTATCCACAACTTCTAAAACTATGTTGTGAGTGGGGATATTAAAGATCAACCTAACAATTTAGAGAGCAGAAGATCTTTCTTCCTCTCCTCTTTTGTATGCTTCCCATTTTATTTATACCTCTCTTCATCTTCGTATTTGCCCTTATTTTCTTTCTACAAGGAGACAAAAGCCAAACATAAAGAAAATATCTGAAAAACACACTAAATTTCTCTCTGTTCTTATCTATCAAATTTTGTAATCACACATAGGCCTGTAAGAGAGATCTATTACAAGATCTCAGTCTTGAACCTGCATGTTTGGATGTGGAGGCATGTATGTACATATTTATATATGTTAACATGTGAGCAGATGCACATGGAGGAGAGAGTTCAGTATCAGGTGTCTTCAATCTCTTCCCAACTTAGGTTTTTGGTTTTGGTTTTGATATTCTAATTATGTCATTTCTTTTTTCTCTTTCTTTTCCACATGCTCTCACACACTTCTCCTTGCTCTCTTTCAAATTCATGTCCTCTTTATTCACTAATTGTTGTCACATGCACATACATGCACATGTATGCATATATACTTCTAAATGTAACCTGCTGTTTGTGCATTGTTGGTCCTATGTATGTTTTCAGGGCTGACTATTTTGTATTGGAAAAACCAATTAGTGTGTTCTTCCCTGGAGAAGTCTAATTCTCCTGTTCTCTGCATTCCTTAGTAGTCCAAAGTTCTTTTGCAGGGTTAAAGCCCTGAGGTTTCCCCTGTCTACTTTAGTATGTCTGTTGCTGATGTCCTTTGGTTTTTGTGAGACAGTCTGTCATTGTACATGATCCTCAGTCTCTACCAATGTTGACTTTTTATATAAGTAACCAGCATTTGGATACAGCAAGCACTTTGCTGACTGAGCCTTTCCCCATCTTCACTTTTGAACCCCTTTTGTCACATTACAACGCATATACATTGTTGTGTGCTCAAAATCTCCTTAGTTCATCAATTCTTTGCATTAGGTTACGTCTAGGAGTACAATCAGTGGTGGGTCATTGCTTTATATCGAAGTAAATATGAAGTTCTGATCAAATAAACGTATGCTTTAGGTTTAACAGTAGAAACAGTAAATATTCAGCAAGATTTTAGAGTTTTTAATTAATTAAATGAATTTTAATCAGTCTAAACTTGATAATGGTTTGAATAACCACTGTGTATTTCCTTTTTGGTGTGTCTTCAGATACAGCAATCAATGAAACACCCTCAGTCTCTTTCTTTCTAAGAACTAAGATTTAGGAGTGCCTTCATAGTCATGATTTAAGATGGCTGTTATTGTTGAAGACAAAAGTAAGTCTAACCCTGCATGGTGAATAACAAAAATGAATCTAGCCAATGATAGTTTTATGTTTTCTGATGGCTTTTTGTTTTGCCCAGAAGTCTGCTTCAAAGAAACTCTGTTAATGGAGCAGACACAAAGGAAGAAAACAGAATGCAAACAAACAAGAAAGATGTGCAGAGGCTTCTTAGTATATTCTGAAGAAGCTCTGGCTATATCAGGACTGTCAGAAAGTAAACAAAATGAATGGTTAGAATTATGTAGGATTAAGTCAGTGCAAATCTATTACTTATCCATCATCTAATTTTTATCTATTTGATAGAGTAGAGTTGATGTGGAAACTAACATTTCAACAGGTTTGGTGACTTCTCAATGCCATGGGAATAATATGCAATGAACAAAGTTTATGAACTCAAAATATCTGGTTCCAGGGTGAGAGATACCAATGTGTCTACCATGGATATCTTTCCTTTTGATATAGAATTGACAATTATTAGCCACCAAGGAAAGAAATAACCAAGACCTTTAGGACCTAAAAATTTTCACTTGTGACCAAATAGTGAGTAAATACTTTATTTTGCTTTTCCAATACAGTAAAATCTTGCAATTCATTAAGTAATTATGAAGAATTAATGACATCTCAGGGTTGACTAATAAATCTACATAGAACTTAATTTTCCTGAAAGATTAAGTCTGAAAAAACTCATTGGTATAGATAATTTCATCTCAAAAACTGCCTCAACACAGGTTTAGGCAGAGTGGCATAAAATGCGAACTATATGTGACCAAATATCAAATCTGGATTGAGCCAGAAGTCATTAAAATTGATTGAGAAAACAGAAGGAAACCACATCAACTTGTCTGTTATCTCATGGAAATTATAGCTTTTAATCAGCTTAGAATTAGAGCTTTGAATCAAGATATATTTAGTTTTCATATCTCCAGATTTTCTGGGCTACTGAGATTAGGAAGATTATCTGCAATACAAATCTTTCTCACAGCTTTGCTCCAAAATATACCCTTGCTATAACTATAGATACAGGTTTCACCATCATCTCCTTCATATTGCTTAAGCTTAGATTGTTGTATTTGAGAGACAGTTTATTATGTGTCACCTGTCTTTCTCTATATGTGGACAGGTTATATGACCATAAATGCCTTCTGCTCTGTTGTGAGAGCCATGTACATTGAGGATTTTATATTCATGGCATCAGACTTGTTCCAAAAGGGTGTAGGAGTCATGAACAAAGAACCCCTCCTTGTTCTTTTCTTCTTATGGAGTGTGTTCATTTAATGGCCAGTGGTATGGCAGCCAGTTGTCCTTAGCAATAACAATATTTGTGAAACTGTTATCTGCTTGCGTTGTTTCCTTGTTTTACTTGCCCATTTTTCTTGAACGCCTCCCAAGTAAGTCCTTGAGCTCAAATCTTTGTCTCAGAGACTATGTGCATGCACCTAAATTAGAACAAATGTATTCCACATAGTCCATCAAATATGTTGATATGAAATTTAACTGTGTTTGAGTGATCAATATTAGGTTATCCTGAAGATCAAGAGTGGAAAATTCTACACATTTCTTTGAATAAGCTCTCAGGGAATTTGGAAACATTAACGTTCTATTATGTCTCCAGTAAGAAAGAACTGTGAACTAGACATGTATAAAGTATCTACAATATGAATTGAAGAGGAACATTATTGACTTTGAATCATTATATGAAAACCTACAATTGGAATGAGGTATAAGTCCTGAAACATCTTCTACAACAATTTTTGTGTATAGAAAATAAATAAAACAAATGAATTGTTTTTTCCTAATACAATTCCTAGAAAATATTCATTTCTATTCCCTCCTAGCAAGACATGGTAAATAGAGTGAAATGTTCATCACTTTCATCAGGAACAGATGTATTTGATGTGAATGTAAAAGGAGCTCACTAGCCTAAGAACAACAGCCCAAGCACACTGTACTCTCTTCTGTAGACACCAGAGATACCTCAGTTTTCATTAATGGGCCATTCAAATCACTCAGCTTTTCTCTCATCTTCAAACTAAGAATGTCACACTTTTTTATTTTCTTTTGTGACAAACCTCTGATTGATGTTCCCAGAAAATGTTGAGTGCTTTGAAAAAGCCTGAAGTGTGTAGTTATATGGATAATCTATTATGATCAACCAAGTTCCCCTTTTACAAAATAAAATATAAATTAACTACTGCTTATATTGTGCATCATGATAGGTCCTGTAACACACTCAAATCCTGTAGAATGACTAAGACAAGATACTTGACATACATTTTCTCACCACACTTATCTTTACCATGTGTAGGACAACACTTAATAGCTATTCTCTTAGTGATTGGCAAGTATGTTGTACGTTGCTTCCAACTATAGCATTGCATTGAATTAGATCTATCAAACATTCCTATCTAACTGAATTCTCTGCGTCTTTAACACTTTTTAAAACTAATTTTATCACTTAATGTAATATACCCACAAGATCCTGTTACCCCTTTCTGGGGTATGGAAAATTGAGAGAAGAGTTACTCTGCTAACCACATTATTATTTCAATTAATTTTACTTATGTAAAGAGTAGCAAAGGGTCAGTCTATTGTCCTTATTAGGGATGTTTGAAAATGTATATTTTAATATTTACTCATTAAATTTTATTTTAAAATAAACTTTATTATAAAATATTGAAAATAAATAAAAACACCATATACCAAAATTAAGTAGACCAAAGTCTATACAACTAAACGAATTTCTATACAGTTAGAATAGGCATGCATATTTGAAGGTGTGGGGCATCACATCAGATTTTTCACCTCATTATTAAATTTTGTACATTTATTCACCACCAACACCAAAAAAATCCGTGACAGAATTAGAACTAGAAAAACACTTTCTGTATATGTTATATATACTTTTATATATACTCATTCAAAATTTGTGTCATTTACTTGCATTCTGTCTTTTCTTCTTATCTATTAAAGATAGATTTTTTTTATCATGCAATATATCTACATTATGGTTTCCACTCTCTTTACTGCACCCAGTTACTCTCCCTACCCATAGGATCTAGTCCTTGCCACCTATCTCTCACTAGAAAAGAACAGGTTTCTAAGAGGTAACAAGCAAACATGACAAAATAAAATTAAAAAGAAGTGAATCAAAGGCTTTTTATATCAAAATTGGACATGGAAACCCAACAGGAGGAAAGAAGTCCCAAGACCCAGAGACTCACTTTTTCTCATGGTTAGGAGTCTCATAAAAATACTAAACTAATATCTATAACTTATGTGCAGAGGACCTAGTACAGATCCATATAGAGCCTGTGCTTGCTGCTTCAGTCTCTGTGAGCTCATATGAGCCTTGCTTAGTTGACTCAGAGGGCCGAGTTCTCCTGGTTTCTTCGATCCCCTCTGACTCTTAAAATCTCCTGCCTCCTCTTTTACAGGATTCCCTGAAATCTGAGATGAGGAATTTGATAGAGACCTACTAATTAGCCTCTCTCTGCATAATGTTTGGCTGTGGGTTTCTGCACCTGTTTCCATCTGATGCAGGAAGAAGCCTCTCTGATGATGATGACTGAATAAAGTACTGAATTTATGAGGATAGCAAAAATTACTTGGAATTATTATTATACAAGTTGTACTTGATTTTACCCAAGATCTCTGGACTATCTAGTCTCTGGATTTTGGTTTCTCAAGTAGTGTCAGATATAGGTTCTTTCTCATGGAGTGGGCCTTAAGTCAAATCAGATATTAGTTGGTTACTTCCAAAAGTTCTGTGCAACCATTGTGCTAGCATATTTTGCAGGCTGGACAGATTGTAGGTCAAAAGTTTTGTAGCTGGGTTGGTTGGTTTCTCTTTTGTTAGTCTGAAGAGTAACTTCCTTCACCAGAGACTAGAAAATAGGGATGAATGCACCATGCAGACCAGTTTGTGTTCTCTAAGTTCAGTGAGTTATGTGGCTACTATCCTTGGCAATAAGGGCTACTGTCAGTTTGAGGAGAGCAACTCTTTGTCTTAGCATAAGCCTTTTTTTTGGTGATTTTCATGGAACTCCCTTGGCCAGCAACTCAATTGAATGCAACCCAGTCTCTCCACTTGAAGCCATGGCTTGCTGTAAGATTAGGCTCTTCAAGGCTCTGTATCTCTCATTACTACGAGTCCTCATTTGGGTCACCATCATAAATTTCAGGAAGTTTCCATTGCACTAGGTTTCTATACCATCATCCAAATATTCCTCAAATTTAGTCATCTGTCCCTGCACTTTCTCCCTCCATCCCATCCTCTCATAGACACCATCTGATCCTGCCCACCCCCATCCATAAAATCTATTTTATTTCTCCTTCCTAGGGGATCCATGCATTCCCCACTATACCTCTCTTCTTTATTTAACCTCTCTGAGTCTGTAGCTTGATTATCATTTTTTTAATGGCTAATATTCATTTATAAGTGAATGAATACCATATTTGTCTTTCTGGATCTGGATTACCTCACTCAGAATGATTTTTTTCTAGTTCCAACATTTGCCTGCAAATTTCATGATATAATTTTTCTTCTAACAGATGAGTAATACTCAACTGTAAATGTATCATGTTTTTAAATCCATTCTTCTGTTGAGGAACATCTAGGTTGTTTCCAGTTTTTGGCTACTAAGAATAAAGCCACATGAACATGGTTGAGCAAGTGGTAAAATGACGTATCCTTTGGGTATGTGATCAAGAATGATTTAATTGAATTTTGAAGTAGATTGAGTGTCATTTTTCTGCCATAATGATTTTCATAGTGGCTGTACAGGTTTTCACTCCCACTAACAGTGGAAGAGTGTTCCTCTGTGCTCTATTCCTCTTCAGTATTAGCTATCACTTAGCCATTCTTATAGGTATAAGATGGAATCTGAAAATAGTTTTGATTTGCATGTCCTTGATTGCTAAAGATGTTGGGTATTTCTTTAAGTGTTTCTTAGCCATTTGAGATTACTCTATTGAGAATTTTCTGTTTAGATCTGTATCTCATTTTAAAATTAGATTATTTGCTTTTTGATATCTACTTTCTTGAAATTTTAAAAATATATCTTGGATAGTAGTCTGCCATCAGATGTAGAGTTGGTAAAAAAATATTTTCCTATTCTGTGAGATCCTGCTTTGTCTGATTGATGGTGTCCTTTGCCTTACAGACGCTTTTTGGTTTCATAAGGTCCCATTTATTGATTGTTGATCTTAGTGCTTGTGTTATCAGGTTCAGGAAGTTGCCTTAGGTGCTAATATGTTCAAGGCTATTTCCTGCTTTCTCTTTATTAGGTTAAGTGTGTCTGGTTTTATGTTGAAGTTTTTGATCCACTTGGACTTGAGTTTTGTGCAGGGTGATGAAAATGGATCTATTTGCATTCTTCTACATGCTGACATCCAGTTAAACCAGCAGCATTTATTGAAGATTTTGTCTTTTTCTCAGTGTGTTTTTTGGCTTTTTTTATAAAAATTCAGGTGTCCATATATGTGTGGATTTATATCTTGGTCTTCAGTTCAATTCCATTGACAACTGTTTGTTTTTATGACAATACCATGTGGTTTTTATTACTATAGGTTTGTAATTTGGTGGGACCTCTAGCATTTCTATTGTTCTTTTGTTGTCAGTACTGTTTTTAGATATCCTTTTTTCATATGAACTTGAGGATTGTTTTTTTCCAGGTCTGTAAAGTATTGTATTTGAATCTTGATGGGGGAATATTGATGCATTGGATCTGTAGTTTGCTTTTGGTAAAATGATTATTTTTTATTATTTTGATCCTACTAATCCATGAGCATAGGAGATTGTTCTATCTTCTCTATAGCTTCTTCAATTTCCTTCTTTAAAGATTTAAAGTTGTTATCATAAAAGTCTTTCACTTGCTTGGTTAGAGGTAACCCAAGATATTGAGGGTATTGTGAAAGATGTTTTCCTGAGTTTTTTCTCAGTCATTTGTCATTTTTAAATGGGAGGACTACTAATTTTGTGGGTTAATCTTGTAACCTGACACTTCATTGAAGGTTTTTATCAGCTGTAGGAATTCCCTGGTGATATTTTAGAGTCACTTTTGTATATAATCATATCATCTGTGAATAGCGATATTTTGACTTCTTCTTTTCCAATTTGTATCCCCTTAATCTTCTTCAGTTGTCTTATTGCTCTAGCTAAAATTTCAAGTACTATATTGACCATATATGTAGGGAGTGGACAACTTTATCTCATTTCTGATTTTAGTGGAATTGCTTTGAATTTCTTTCCATTTAATTTGATGTTGGCTTTAGGCTAGTGGTAAATGGCCTTTATTATGTTTAGATATGCCTCTGGTATCCTTAATCTCTCCATGATTTTTATCATGAAGGGGTGTTAGATTATGTCAAAGACCTTTTCTGTATCTAAGAAGATGATTATGTCGTTTTTTTTCTTTCACTTTATTTATATGGTGGGTTAAACTTACTGCTTTTCATATATTGAACCATTCCTGGGATAAATCTACTTTACTATGGTCTCTTCTCTTTCTGATGTATTTTTGGATTCAGTTTACAAGTATTTTATTGAGTATTTCTGCATCTATGTTAATTACAGAAATTTGTGATTTTCTTTCTTTGTGAGTTTTTAATGTGTTTTGGATATCAGACTAACTGTGGCTTCATAAAATGAAGTGGACAATGTTCCTTCTGTTCCTATTTTATGGAATAATTTGAGGAGAATTGGCATTAACTCTGAAAATATGGTAGAACTTTGCACTAAAACCATCTGGTCAGGGAATTATTATTATTATTGGTTGAGAAACTTTTAATGACTGCTTCTATTTCCCTAAGGGTTACAGGTCTGTTTAAATTGCCCATCTGATTTTAATTTAACTTTGATAAGTGATAGTTGTTTAGAAAATGATCCATTTATTTTAGATTTTCCAATTTTGTGGAGTAGAGGTTTTTAAAATATGTCCTTATGATTTCCTTAGTGTCTGTCTTTCTGTCCTCTTTTCTTCTTTTTTCCCTGTTATAAAGTGATTTTATTAAATTAATTTAAACATACTGTAGGTCAGATAATATTTCTGAAGGTAACAATTATGGACTTTAAAGCTTGACATAAAATTAGTAGCTTCAAAAGCGTTAGTTGTACTCCCCAGCAACAGCATGACAAAATAATTCAACTCTGTAGAAATATAGAACCCTAGGACTAGCTGGAAATTGGGAAATCATTTAGTCCAGTGTGCTCATTCTGTGAGAAAACTAGACCTGAAGATTAAGCGATTTGCCCAAACTTACATTCCTAATAGTAATAAAGCTATAACTCAAACCATTTTCCCTAAACTAAAATTCTATTGATGATATTTCAACTGGCACTCTATCAACTAAAAGTCTATCCAGGCCTTTCTCTAATGTTCCACGCTGTGGTGACATGGAAGTGTAAGATACTACAGGAAATTGCTGTGTTGGCTGTGAGGCCAGGAAGGGGCTTTGTTAGCCAATATCCCTCTGTGAAGAGGGGGAAGGCAGTGACCAGTGGGCCAAAGGCTTGCCTGAAGGTGTCTACATTATAACACATGGTGACAGATTCATTCTTAAACCCCACCCACTGACTGTGTGTTCCTACAAAGCCCTCTCTATGCACCCAGGCTTCAGTTTTACAAAAACTTCTTCCAGACAAATACAAAACAAACAAACAAACAAACAAACAACCCCACCAAAACAAAACAAAAATTAAAAAAACAAAACCAAAACCAAATTAAGCAAGTCTCTAATTTCTAATCATCTGTGAAGTTCTTTATCCAGCCTTAGAATGGCTGGCAGAAGCCACCAAGCCAGTCACCCACTTCAAATTAACAGGTCATTAGTTTCCCCAAAGACTTCCTGAGCAAAGGACTGCGTGTGGGAGACAGAGAACAGGAATGAGAAGGAAACGGAACTGGGAGCATTGTGTTGGTTTCACAGGGGACTTTTGGTCTTTTCAACATCCCTTGAGTTCTTCCATGAGTTTTACTATCATTCAGTAGAAACAAAACAAACACAACAGGCCGATAAATGCTAGCCACTAAGCTCATGGCTCACCACCTCCCCTCCCCGCACACCACCTCTAGCACCGGCATCTTGTCCCCAGGGCCAGCTGCACCTGTGCTGTGTACTGTCACGGCTCCCTTCACCTGACCCCAGCACCTTCAGTGCAGAGTTCCTGGCCCTTGCTATCTGGCTCCCCATTCCCCTCTACATGCCACCCTAGTTTCTCATAGCACTTAATCACTACCGCAAACTACATTATTTATGTGTTAACTCACTTATCCTGTCTCCTCCAGAGGTGAATTTCATGAGCCAGTAGAATTCCCAGCACCCAGTACATGTCCGACACCCAGGAGGCATTCAATAAATACTCAGAGAATGAATGAGGATGTTGGATCAGTAATACACACTCATGCCTGAAAAGAACTGTATGCGATTCATGATGACACCTACACATTATTGCCTGAGATGACAGATTCATCCTCAGTGACTCCCCAGTCAGCCCTCCCAAGGCTTTCCTAGCTAGTAGGGAATCCCACCACTTAAAAAAGGAGCCTGAGAGGGTCACTCTTGAAGTAGACAAGCTCAGTTTGCTTGCTTCTTCTTCCCTGATAGATACATTCAGCTACTTAAAAGGAAAAAAAAATCAAGTTGGAGCATGTGACGGAGCCACTAGAAAATAAGTCTAACCTAGAGACACAGTGATTAGCAGAGTTCACAAAACTAAAGAAAAGTTCCAGGGCATGTACACCTGCCAATGATTCTTGATCAGCTGAGTGAGTGCATATTATGACTTTCCTAACATCTAAAATGAAGTTTAATGCCATCTAGGAAGGGGTAAGCGTTTATAGGTACGCTGAGGACATGAGGTAAGATGGATTCAGAAATAACAGGATATATGGAAAGCTATGTCAGGGTTGAGTCAAATGGCAACCTCAGAAATACCAGGACT
This sequence comes from Grammomys surdaster, assembly GCF_004785775.1. NCBI lineage: Eukaryota > Metazoa > Chordata > Mammalia > Rodentia > Muridae > Grammomys > Grammomys surdaster. The sequence goes on from NW_021604587.1 coordinate 9,177,816, forward strand.
CGGCCTTCCCGGGAGCTGTCCATTTTAAAATGCACTGACCGGTAGGTAGGCTTGAATAGAGGAAGGGGCATAAGCTCCATAAGGGAGTGTCTGGCACTGCCTGGAAGCACAGCACAGACAGGTGACTGAGCGGTTGAGCAAGGCTCCTGAGTTTTGAGTATTATTTCAACTCTATGGCACGTTGCCAGAGTCTCAGAAAACACCATACCTGTGACAGGGACACAATGCTCCATCTTGGGCACACACAGAGAAGAATTCCGAATTCAGAAACACAACTTCACCTAAACCTCCTCAGAAAGAATGCTTTTCTGGGGACTGCTGTAGATGTTCCTGGGTTCAGTGTAGGTGGATTCGAGGTTTCCTTCCTAGTGACACTTACAGGTTTAAGGTTTTTAATTCTTAGGAAAACATTTTTATACAACTGGTATTTTGAGGTGGTTTCTTTCCTTGGTGTGTACTCTCTGGTGGATGCAAAGGCTTGTACTCTGGCTGAAGGCCTTGCCACACTCCTCACACTTAAAAGGTTTCTCCCCTGTGTGCACTCTCTGGTGGATGCAGGGGCTTGAACTCTGACTGGAGGCCTTCCCACAGCCACAACACCTATAGGGCTTCTCCCCCATGTGTACTCTCTGGTGGATGCAAAGACTGGAGCTCTGACTAAAGGCCTTCCCACACTCATAACATTGATAGGGCTTCTCTCCAGTGTGAACTCTTTGATGCATGCAGAGGCTGGAGGTATGCCTGAAAGCCTTCCCACACTCTTCACATTTGAAGGGCTTCTCCCCAGTGTGAACTCTCTGGTGCATACAAAGGTTAGACCTTTTACTGAAAGCCCCTCCCACACTCACTGCAGATGTACAGCTTCTCACCAGTGTGGACTCTCTTGTGAATCTGAAGATGGGAGCTCCAGTTGAAGGCTTTGCCACACTCATAACATTTATAGGGCTTTTCCATGGTGTGGATTTTCTTATGTCTATTAAGTTTTGTTGTTGTGCTAAAATCCTTGCCGTAATCATCACATTTATACACCTTCTCTCCTGTGTGGTCTCACCAATGAATATGAAACTCTGCTATGTGAAAGAAACCCTTATCACATTTGTCACATTTATGGGGTTTCTCTGCTGTGTGGATTTTCTGATGCATAAAAAGATCTGCTCTTTCAGAGAAAAATTCCCTGCACATGGGGCACTTGTAGATCGTTTTTCCTTTTTGGTATCATGACTTAAAGAAGAAAGTATCCTTACAACTATGAGCTCAAGGACTGCTACTTCATAAAGCCTCTTATTTTGCCATCTTGGCAGTCTGTTGGGAGCCGACTCCCAGCAGAAAGCGGCTATCATCTTTGCAGCCATCTCGAGCCGTATACCCTGACAAGAGACTTGTTTTCAACAGCCCGAAACAGCTGAGCTCACTCTGATAAACATCTTGTTCTTCTCACATATCTTGTTTTGTTGTTTAGTGCCGCCAGCAGCTAGGCGCACATGGTCTCCTCACTGTTAGCTAGGTGCACAGTGATATGATATCCACGCTGCAAGGCACATGACGTAGCGCCTTCAGCTGTGCTTGTCCATGAGGGCAAGGCACGTGGTAAAGGATATAAATACCCAGGATTTCCTTTCAATAAAAGAGACTTGATCAGACTCTCTATCTTGTCTCCATTCTTCGAGTCTCTGTCCCCACTCTCTCTCTTGCTAGACCCTGACCTGCTGACCGGAGCAGCAGAACAGGCCGTTACAAAGTGGTCCCCGAAGGAATGTGAGGCAGCTCGGGCGGTTACAGCACTCTATCTCAGGCATGCTCTATTGGGCAAGCTAACTGTCAGCCTCAGCTTCTCTCTGCCTGTCTTTCTGTGGGAGGCTTCTTCCTGCATAGTGCTCCTCACTCAGAGCTCTTACTGATTACAGTCACACTGACTCTCATATGAATCCCATAGCTCATCAGCATAGAGCTTTCGTTCCTTTAGATCCTGAGTGGTCAACATTCCAGGGCAGAAAAGAGTGAGCCTTTGTTCTGAGCCCCTGGAGTCTTTCTCTGATGTACAGTACTCTTCTACTTCTCACTCATAAAAGCCTGTGCAGTATGATCTGTCTGCCCAGGGCACAAGGTGCCAGTTGGTGATGAGCCGCCAGAGTACCCTCAGGAGAGTCAGAACATCACTTTGCCAGCATGAAGGCTCCTTGGCTTCAGGGACAGTCAGTCTTGTTCCTGGAGACTCTATACAGTAGCAGGCTGGTTTTCTTTTCTTGGTCCTGAGGAGGTAGCTCTCTTATCTTCCAGAGGAAGTAGCTTGCTTTTGCCCAGCCGAGCCCTGGCGGCGGTCAGACAACGGAGGCGTCTGGCGGCCGCGGCGGCAGCAGCAGCAGCCTGGCGTGCTGGGGACTCAGGGAGGTCCTCATCACCTGGGCGGGATGCTAGTCGGCACCGGCCTGGACTGTGCAGTGCTACTACGGGACAACTCGCTCCCAAGTGTGGCTGAGGAGCGGGTCTAGACTCCGCGCGCCCACTGGCCCTCTCTCCTGAGGGGGACACCTCACAGGTGTGCCTCCGAGCCGCCCGCGTTCCACACCGAGACGCCTCTGGGTGACAGCGCGCGTGCGCACGCACTAGGCGGCCAGCCCCATCCCCGGGGAGGGGCGGGGAGACCTGTCCTCTTTTCTTTTCTGATTTTGTTTGTTTGTATATTCACTTTGCATCTTTTAGTTAGTTTGGATAAGGGCTTGAGTAACTTGATTTTTCTCAAAATATCAACAACTTGTTTCACTGATTCTTTGTATTGTTATCTTTGTTTCTATTTTTATTGATTTCAGCTCTCAGTTTATTTCTTGTCCTCTACTTGTCTTGGTTGTGCTTACTTCATTTTGTTCTAGAGCTTTCCAATGTGATATTATGAAACCCCCCCTCTCTCTCTCTTTAAAAATGTAGGCACTTAGTGCTATAAATGTTGCTCTTAGAATCATTTTCATTGCGTCCCATAAGTGTGTGTATGCTGTGTGTTTGTTTTCACTGCTAGAAAAACATTTTAATTTCTTTATTTCTGTCTTGCCCTAGTTTTCACTTAGTAGAGAGTTGTTCAGTTTCCGTTAGTAAGCTATCTGTTGTTTCTGTTGTTGTGAATATCCGTCTTTAATCCACAATTGTTTGATAGAAAGTAGGGAGTTCTTTCTTTCTTTCTTTCTTTCTTTCTTTCTTTCTTTCTTTCTTTTTTGTCTGTTGAGACTTGTTTTGTGTCTTAAAATGTGGTCAGTTTTGGAGAAGGTTTCCTGAGGTACAGAGAAGAAGGTACAATCTTTTGTATTTTGGAGAAATATTCTGTAGAAATCTGTAAAGGTCCACTTGTTTTATACAGACTGTTGGGTCAAGTATTTCTGTGTTTAGTTTTTGTTTAGTTTTTGTCTGGATGATCTGTCCATTGGTGAGAGTTGGGTAGGGAAGTCTTCCATTATCAGTGTGTGAGGGTCAATATGTGATTTAAGTTGTAGCAGTGTTTTCTTCACAAATTAGTGTGCCCTTGTGTTTAGGGAATAGATGTTAAGAATTGAAATGCCATCTTGGTGGATTTTTCCTTTAAGGAGTATGTAGTTTCCTTGGCATTTAGTTT
>NW_021604587.1:9181423-9238554 GCF_004785775.1 Grammomys surdaster
GTGGATTTTTCCTTTAAGGAGTATGTAGTTTCCTTGGCATTTAGTTTTTGCAGTTCTTTGTACGTTCTGGACACTAGATCCTTGGCTGAAGTGTAGCTGGTAAAGATTTTCTTCCATTCTGTAAGCTTCTAAATATGCTGATTTTTCCTTGGATGTATAGAAACTTTTTATTTTCTTGTAGTCTCATCTGTTGATTCTTGTGCTTGGGTCCTGTGAGATTAGTGCTATCTTTAAAAGATTCTTACCTATTTTAGTACCTTGAATGGAGTCTCTTGTGTTTTCTTCTAAAAGTGTCAATGTTTCAGGTTTTAAATTAAGGTATTTGATCCATTTTTATTTTTGTACAAGGTGAAGGATATGTATTGAATGTTATTATTCTGCAGGTAGAAATTCACTTTTGCCATCACCATTTGCTGAATATACTATCTTTATCCCAAAGCATATTTTTGTCTCCTTTACTAAAAATTAGGTGGACATACTTTTCCATTTTATTTCTGTGTCCTTCATCCTATTTCATTGACTCACTTGTCTTTTTGTTAATGCCAGTAACAGGTTGTCTTTATCATTACAACTTTATAGTGTAATTTGATGTCTAGCATTATAACACCTCTAATATTGTTCTTATTACTTAGGATTGTTTTAATTGCTTGTGCTCTTTGTAGTCCTATATGAATCTTGTATTTTTCTAAACCTGTGAAATATGACATGGGGGATTTGATAGGTATTACATTAATTCTTCAAATTAATATTGTTAGTGTGACATTTTCACAATATTAATAGGTGGTAGTTCCTCTGATAGAGGTACTGGGAACTGAATTCAGATCATCTGTGTGAGCAACAAGTGCAAGCCACCCCTTCAACCTGAAGGCATAAGTTATTCATGGCTGTATAAGTTAAATTTGTATTGTCAAGTTGAGCATCTCAAACACTTTTTAGCATTTTTTTTGTTACAATTGAATTTACATAAACAAAAGTATGCAGTATAAATCTGTAGATCAATCAACTTAAAAAGAAAAGTAAACGCATATGGGAACTTTCACCCTCACCAATGTGTAGGATATTTTCATCATTTAAGGTATCTCCATTCCCTGCTCCACTTATAAATTCTATAACCCTAAAGAAACCACTGTCTTAATTCATAACTCCACAGAGGATTTCTGCCTGATACTGTATAAACAGAATCACATAGCATTTATTATTTATTTTTAGTCTATATGTGTGTGTGTGTGTGGTTGTCCATACTTGCTTGTGTGTATGCATATGTGTGTGTGTATATGTGTGTGGACACGTGGAGGCTGGTTGATGCTGAATGCCTTAATTATTTCCTACCTTTTGCTTTGCACTCAGGGCTTACTATTTGGGCTGGGCTGACTGGCCAGTGAGCTTCAGCAATCTTCCTGTCTCCATCTCTCCAACACTGAGATCATAAGGACATGTTGCCATGCACCATAATTTTTCCTGTGGTGAGTTGGAGGAGGACCCCTCTTCCTTGTGCTTGTATAGCAAGCACTGTAGCAATAGAGCTATCTCTTCGGTCATAATTACACACTATATAGTATTCTTTTTTTGTCTGGTTGTTTTTACCTAATTTGCTTGAGAGAAGTTTTCAGTTTGTAACTGAAAAAAAAAAAGTAAAATTAATTTACTTATTTTTATTGTGATATAATACTGTATTTTATGTACATAGCACAATTTATTACTTAATGCATTGTAGGCATTTGAACTGTTTACAAGTTTTAGGAGTTAAAATTATTAATACCATCAACCATATATAAGGCCTTTCTATTGGATGCCTATCCAGATGTAAGTTTACTGGGGCATCTGTTGTGTGTGTTTTCAACTATTTTTGATATTAGTATATAGTTTCCCAAGTATCTGCCAGTGAGCATCCCAGTTGTACCATATCCTTTATAGATTCCATTGTTAGAATTTTAAGTATCTCATCTCATTATGATTTGTTTGTTATGAATTACTAAGATAAATAAATCAAAAGGTTCAATTCAATGTTTTTCTTTTCTTTTTTTATTGGATATTTTATTTACATTTCAGATTCCCTTAACCCACTTCCCTCCCTCCCACCCAGGAATCCCCTATCCCATCCCTGCTCCTCCTGCTTCAATGAGGATGTGACCCCAACTACTCCCAACTCTCACCCCCCCACCCTCAAATTCCCACACACGTGGGGTCCAGCCATCATGGGATCAAGGATATCCTCTCCCACCTATACCTGACAGGACCATCCTCCCTTGCATATACAGCTGGAGCCATGGGTCCCTCCCTAAGTGCCAGGCTGGTGGTTTAGACCCTGGGGACTCTGGTTGGTTGGTATTGATGCTCTCCTCATGGGGTCGCAAACCCTTTCAGCTCCTACAGTCTTCACTCTAACTCCTCCATTGAGAACCCCATGATCAGTTCAATGGTTAGCTGTGAGCGTCTGTCTCTGAATATGTCAGACTCTTGCAGACCTCTAAGGAGACAGCTATATCAGGCTCTTATCAGCATGCACTTCCTGACTTCCACATCAGCATCTACCTTTGGTGACTGCACGTGGGATGGATACCTGGTTCATCGTTGGGCATGGGACTGGAACCCAGAGACTGTAAGTGAGAAATGGCAGGCATTTGGCCATGTCCCCAGAACCCAGAGTCCTGATGCAAGTCTCGTCTCCATAGACCTACATTGTTCAGTCACATATGCCATTACAGCCCCTCCCAAAGTGCACAGGTAGAGGGTGTGACTAGAGGCCTCAGGCCCTAGGGATTTACATACTAATGAAGGCCAGAGGGCAGAGCAAATTAAGAATTCCTCCCCAGACCCTCCCTCTTTTTCTCCCTCCCTATTTAACTCAGGACTGCCCTGAGTTTCAGGGGAGTACATCCAGATCCATCCACCATCCGCCATGACAATAAACCCTTTTGGAACCAAGGACTTCCTTGTGTCATTGGAGCTGCCATGGACAAAGCCTCCAGCCTCAGAAACCTTAGACCTTCTCGTGTATGTGGGACCTGCCATCGTTGAAACCCACTGGGACTCCACTACTGCGACATATATTTTCCTACAGATACCCAGGTGGCATGGTCTCCAGACGACTCTTCCTTCAGTTTCTGTCCTACACTTTGTCTCCATATTTACTCCCTTGAGTATTTTGTTACTCCTTCTAAGAAGGACTGAAACACCCCTACTTGGTCTTCTTCTTCATGAGCTTTATGTGGTCTGTGAGTTGAATCTTAGGTATTTCAAGCTTCTGGGCTAAAAACCCAATAATCAGTGAGTGAATACCATGTGTGTTCTTTTGTGATTGGGTTACCTCACTCAGGATAATATTTTCTAGTTCCATCCATTTACCTAAGAATTTTTTGAATTCATTGTTTTTAATAGCTGAGTAGTACTCCATTGTGTAAATGTACCACATTTTTTGTATCCATTCCTCTGTTGAGGGACATCTGGGTTCTTTCCTGCTTCTGGCTATTATAAATAAAGCTGCTATGAACATAGTTGAGCATATGTCCTTGTTATATGTTAGAGCATCTTCTGGGTATATGCCCAGGAATGGTATAGCTGGGTCCTCAGGTAATGCTATGTCCAATTTTCTGAGGAACTGCCAGACTGATTTCCAGAGTGGTTGCACCATCTTGCAATCCCACTAACAATGGAGGAGTGTTCCTCTTTTTCCACATCCTTACCAGCATCTACTATCACCTGAGTTTTTGATCTTAGCCATGTTGACTGGTGTGAGGTGGAATCTCAGGGTTGTTTTGATTTGCATTTCCCTGATGACTAAAGATGCTGAACATTTCTTTAGGTGCTTCTCAGCCATTCGCATTTCCTCAGTTGAGAATTCTTTGTTTAGCTCTATACTCCATTTTTTAATAGGGTTATTTGGTTGTCTGAAGTCTAATTTCTTGAGTTCTTTGTATATATTGGATATTAGTCCTCTATCGTATGTGGGATTCGTAAAGATCTTTTCCCAATCTGTTGGTTGCCATTTTGTCCTATTGACGGTGTCCATTGCCTTACAGATACTTTGCAATTTTATAAGGTCCCATAAACTTATTTGAAATTTAAGATTCCAAATTGTTTAACTATGAAAATATTTTTTTGGCTAGATGTTAATAATTGCATTCAGGTTTCTTGCTCCAGGAAGACCAGAGAGCACCTCAGGAGTAGATTTCCTGCTCCAATAGAGTCTAGATACACATTGCTACCAGATGTCAAATCTCAATAGCTTCAGAGGTCAGTATAGGATCAGAGTTTCAGCACTTGTGTGTCCAGGGTCACCGGAGAGACTGGAACTTTGCTCGTGTGGTTGATAAGATCAGCTTGTGTGTGCAGTTCTGACTTCTGAGGTTCCTGTTGTCACTGAAAGATTGTGAGTCTATATTACTATGAGCTCAAGGTTATTATGAACCTTTGGCTCTGCTCACAATACTCAAATAGTACATAGAAAACTATATATCTGAAGTTTGGTATCCTTCTTCTCGATGGTTCACAGACTCCAAGAGGTGACTGAGGTTTTGATTCTATTTGGTTTCCTTGGGGTTTGTATGGCTCCACCTTTGACCCTTTTGGTAGATAGTTGAGATGAGTTTACCTCACTGACCCCACTACCATTTGACACAAAATTTCATCAGTCGACAGAACTGAACTTTACGAAGATATCCCTCAGGAAAATGTCACAGAAAATAAAATATCCAAAGAGGCTCACAGGAAGAGGAAGTCAAAATGAAAGATACATAAAACTTGAAATGGAACACAAAGGATACCACACAGTGGCCTGACATGATCCATCCCCATCCAGTGAATTTCCTGAAATGAGACCCGAAAACAGTAGAAACAGCTGGAATACCCGAGAAAGAATCCACTTCTCGAGATTTGTATCTTTTATACTCTAAAAAAAAAGAAAGAAAGAAAGAAAAAGAAATAATTTCAGAATGAATCTAAGACTTTGGAACTACAATATTACACCAAGTGAGGTAACTCTGACTCGGAAAGACAAACACTACATGTTTGCTCTCATCTGTGGTTCCTAGTTTCAAATCTCCAGATCTGATAGCACAAAATAACTGTAAAAACCAGTGATGCAAATAAAAAACAAATTAACACAACAAAACAACAACAAACATGGGAGGGATTGATAGGGAGAGAATTAGCAGGATACAGTGAATTAAGAAGAGGGAAATGGGGGTACTTTAATTTGGCAGGGAAGAGAGAGGATAATAAAGAAGAAGAAATGATAAATAACACTAAGAATATTTGGAAAAGCCATAGGGAATCATATTACTTTATATTCACTTAAATTATATACCAAATATATAACTATGCAGATGTATGTGTATATGTATATAGATTAAATGAGGTTATGCCACTTGGGGTGAAAATGCACTTCCAAGGAACCATAGACCATCTAACAAGAACCCTAGTGGCAAATATGAGGAACCTCCTTTCAAGGACTCCAAGAAATTCTCAAAACCAAAAGAAGCTATTGCTGTTGTCCTCGGTTGCCTTACAGAAATTGAAGGTGAGTCCACATTACTGATGATACCATGAATGTTGGACACAGGACAAAGAGGAATTGAGCTGGCATTGACTCGAAAGCCTTCTCCCCAAGGACTAGCTTTTATAGTACAAGCTTGGTGTAAGCTGCCAAAGAAGGAAGGTAATGAAAAGCTCTACTCTGATAGGATGTTACAAACTACAACAATGACTAACACGACAAGATATCCATGACCTAAAAGTAGCACTTATATTCTGTAGAGAACCAAGAATTGTCCAACTGGACTTAAGGTCAGTTCAGTAGGTGGAAAATCATGCTTGGTGCTATAAATGTAGCCAAGCACTTGTGACAAATGGCAGTATAATCCCCCAATCCAGTATAATTCTTTTTTTTAAGATTTATTTATTTATTTCATGTTTGTGAGTACAATGTCACTGTCACTGTCTTCAGACACACCAGAAGAGGGCATCTGATCCTATTCCAGATGGTGAACCACCATGTCGTTGCTGGGAATTGAACTCAGGACCTCTGAAAGGGCAGTTAATACATTCAACTATCTCTCCAGCTCACTGGTATAATTCTTAACTGCATTCTCAATACTTAATCGGACATGCACAGATGAGTGTAGCTCTCACCTCTCATCAAAGAAGCTTCTTTTTCAGTAGACAGAGACCAGAGGGTAAAGGATATTAGAAGTATAGTTAAAATAATCATAAGTTTGTAATTTCTAACAATACTGAATTATTGTTCCTAAACCTCAAAGAATAGAAATGCCAGGAATTTTAAAACACTGGGAAACTTGCCTTTTCATTGTATGTTATAGTCTGAAATGCATCACTGTAACTGAATAATTTTAAAAAATAAAAAAAGGTTAGTGTGAATTAAAGCTCTTGTGATGAAGAGAGAAAACCATTTATTTTATGCTCCTAACAGATCCCCTCTGGTGACAGTTGAGATATGCAGGCACAGGCCAGAAAATAAGCAAGATTTGTGGACCATAGGGTTCATGGACTTGGTATCTGTGTCAGTTGTTTTGGAATCCATCTACCTAGTGACTAGAAGTCTGCTTGGTTACAACAGAGAAAAATGGAGTCTTCATAGCATTTCATGGGAGTGTGACATCATGAGTCCGATGTTCTTCTCCAAGCTTTTGCTGGTGGTGCCATCCCTCAAATGTTAAGAATGAGCATGTAAACCCCATTCTCCTTGACCCTGTCCCACACAGGTCCTGAGGTGTTACACTTTGCTTCATCACAGGAATATAACAGGGAGTTGAAATTTGTCAGAAAGTAAAAGAAGACAGGAAAAACAAAAATAAAAACAAGCCCACAAAAAAAAGTTAGCTTGAAAAATGATGAATGGTTTAACCTAGAATCCCTCTGCAGCTCTTCTCTATCCAGGGTCCCTCCTCTTTGATACTTAAGAGACAGTGTAAGCCCTTCTGCTTCTGCTCACTGATGCTTCTGCACTGAACACATTGCTGTTCATTGATATAAAAGTTAAATTTTCTCTTTTGGTTCCCTCCCAAACACTGAAGATGTCCTTTCCAGTCTGCTGACAACATTTCTTTTTCTTGAAACCCACTACTGTCACTCATGCTGTCTCTGTGTTTCTCTAAAGCAGTGGTTGTCAACCTTCTTAATGCTGTGACCGTTTAACACAGTTTCTCATGCCATTGTGAACCCCAACCATAAATTATTTTTGTTACTACTTCATAACTGTAATTTTGCTACTGTGTGAATTGTAATATCAATATTTTTTTTTGGAGATAGACATTTGCCAAAGTGGGTCGTAATCCACAAATTGAGAACCATTACCCTAAACCAATCACTTTTGTAATACACATATCCCAAAGGGGTTGCTATTGTTTCTTTATTACTGTTGCATTCTGCTGTGTATTTTTTTCTTCTAGTTAAAGGAGAAAGGATTGGTTCATGTTCTATTAAGGAAGAAGAGGGGAAAGGGATAACAGTCAGCTAATGGATTAGATTAATAGTCTATGATAACTCACCTGCCTACCTTTCCCCCTGACAACAAACATGAACATAATAACAAATGTATTATCTCACTACACAATTGAAGTGGGCGCATATGGTTTTAGATACTTCAAATAGTTTCCAACCAACTGTATACACACACACACACATGCATTGAGCTACTTGAAAAATTATGATTGAAATGACAAAATTTGTTTCAGTAGATAGCAGATGGCAGTCTAGTGAACTCTCTTTGGGGGCAGGCATCATGTGATAAGATAGGAGTCAGATCTACTTTGTTAATTATTCATTCTATAGTTCTGTATGAAAAGAACTTAAGGTGGAAAAAGTGTCAAACAACACTTATGATTCTTATGAGGACAATGCAAATTAATGGCGGAAATTTGATAAGATGATCCAAACCTCACTTTTTCACTGGAGATGTTCTCTGGTGTTGCATCTGAGAAAATGCTATTCTCCTTGCTTGACTATCTCTATATATTGTCTATACTTTCAGTCTCTATTACAGGAGCCTTTGACTCCATTTTGAATGTAAACACGGAGGCAGGATGGTTTTAACACTTCATTGGGCTTGTGATTAGCATACTGTCACTACTATTCACAAAGAATTGAGTGATATATAACATACTCTTACACTGAAAAAGAATATCACCATATCATTTTATCAAAGTAAAGTGGGACCATATGAACACAAGGAGATTAAAAATCATATAAAAAATGTTAGCGTCAAAGACTTACTGACACACCAAACTGAAGAGTCAATAGACTGAAGAAAGGACACAACACTGTCCTGGGATCCAATAAACAAGACATCTTCCATCGTGAAACTTGTGGTCCTTACTGACTTGTCTTCAATCATCCAGTGTGTAGTCAAGGGACCAATAAGCAGAGGACTTTTCTATCCTAGGACTTCAGCTACACTTGGTCCTCACTGTTGACATGGCCTACTTAAATTATTAGTTTTTCATCTACCTGTTCATAAATATGAATCTGTTCTAGTCATTCACCTCCAAGGTCCCTTGAGTCCTACACTTTATATTTTCATGTCTACTTGAGCCTGAAGCCTGAGTCTGCAGTCATACTTCCAACCCACTACCTGCAAAACAGAGATGGTCTGTGAGTTACTATTAACTTCGTGTTTCTGCCTGTCAGTGAAACCATTTAGAACTCTTTGACATTGCTCTGGTCTCTTTAACACTTTAAAGTTCTTCTATAACCTAAATGTACTATCATCTATCTATCTATCTATCTATCTATCTATCTATCTATCTATCTTATCTATCCATCCATCCATCTACCTTTATCTTCCTACTTATCTATCTATACCTATGTGAATTCCATAATGTATAATATGTGATCTGTGAATTAATATTTAGTATTGAAATAAAAGAGCCTGAATTTGTCTCAGGCAGCTATCAAGAGAATTGGGACTACTTGGCAAATGGCTGCCATGGAAACCAACATAACTTGTGAATTTTCTGCTATTCAGGAAAATTTTCACATGTAGAAGGCACAAACATACACATCTTTGTTTTTGATGTAGCACCCTATGATACTCAGAGCTCATTTTTAGAACTTTTTTTTCTCACTGCCAAAAGGAACTATCATATCTGTTAGCAGTAACTCTCATTTTTCTTAACCTCTACTCTCTATCAGTTACCCTTTCATCTGTTTTTCCTATAATGTTTTACTTTATTCTGAACATTTCATATAATCAGAATCAGAGTAATATTTTGTGTGTTTATGTGTGAAAGACATTTCTCTCTCACTTAGCAGAATATTTTGATGGTCATCTACATTTTAGCATGCATCCATATTTTATTCCTTTCTTCAGTTAAATAATAATACATCATATAGATAGATCACACTTTATCCATTTAAAAACTTATGGGCATCAATTGTTTTCATTTTTTGGTTAGTATAAATCACATGTTTTTATGTGGAAATGGTTTTCTAAAATATGTTTGTATTTTTGTAGATAAATATAACACACACACACACACACACACACACACACACACACACATACAGTTTTATTAGTGAAAGGACCTGAAAATCAGCTAAGACACTCTAAGATCAAATTTTCAGCACAAAGATTTTCCCCAGAGGAACAAAGGGCAGAGAATAAGAGAAAAAGACAAAGATAGAGGATGAGGGAGAAGGGAAATGGAACAAGGGAGACAAGGAAGGGGTACTTTGCCCCAGAGGGAAAAAGGAAAGCCTTTGGAGAGAGAGGAGGCAAACATGGCCCATGGGAAATGACAGTTTATGAAGGGAAAAGGGGAACTCCATGTTAAGACAGGTTGAGTAATTTTCATTGAGCATAGTAATTAGGGTAGCTTTCAGTTGCTAGACTTCAATACCTTGATAGTTAGACCTTGGTGGTCAGCCTTAGACAGAGAAGTGGCCAAATAAGGGACTGGACCTTGGTGACTAGCTTTAGGGAGGCAATCTAAAAGTTTAGCAAGGGGGAGGGAGTCAGGGGGAGGGGTAAAAGGAAAACCTGTCAGCGACATGTTTTCTATGCCTGAGCCTGTGTTTGCCATGCCTGGACCTGCTAGAGCCTTTCAGTGGTGAATATCTAGTACATAAGTTAAAGACCTTAGCCTATGTAATTTCCTAAGTGATTAGGATTCAGAAAAATAAACCTTTTGTTAAAGCATCTTTTTCTGATACTGGTAACATCTTCTGAAAACTTCAGATAGGCAAAAGCAATTGATAGTGATATCAGATTGCTTTAGGTTTCAGGAGAAAAAGAGTCTTTTTCTCTTTGACCAGACCACTTTCCAACTTTGTTTTTAACCCCAAGGAAAGACATAGATTAGGATTTCCATCTCCTAAACTGGATTAAAGGAGCCAAGGTTTGGCTTTAAATGCCTCCACCTTTTAGCCATAAAGCTGTTATGAAGAGGTTCAATGATTCCTCACTGACTGGGGCTATTTTGACTTTTCTTGGTAGCCCTACACCTGACCACCTTAGTTAGTATAAGCCCAGGCCCTGGGTCTCAAGGTACTCAGTCAGGTAAACAAGTCTCTAACCTTATGGGGAGAAAGTCTTTTAAGACACAGCTTGACATAGTATTTACATTTCTTTCTCTACCAGATCTGTCAGATAATGAAACTCTGAATCTCCCAGTTTGCATGGGGCAGGCCTGCTGAGGCCTATCTCCCATAACCTCCAGACTTTCTTCAAGTGAAATCTCATCCAACTTCTTCCTCCAGAGCTCAATTTGTTATTTGTTAAAGAAAACTTTACTAATTTCCTGCTTTGCTTCCAAACATTGAATAAGGGAATACATGCCTGTTTAGAACTGTGACAGATCATACATAAAAATCTGAGCTATTCTATTTTTGAATGATTCTACTCAGGATGCTTTGTATTGTGTGTGGTTTGAATGTGAATAGTTCCCAGAGGCTCATATGTTTGAACAGTTGGTCTCTAGTTGGTGGAACTGATAGGGACGGGTCAGGAGGTGTGGCCTTGTTAGAGGAGGTGGGTCACTGGAAACTGGTTTTGAGGTTTCAAAAGCCTATGACATTCACAAGTGCAATCTCTGCCTCATGCTTGTGCATAGGAATTGTGAGCTCTCAGCTGCTGCTCCAGCACCATGCCTGCCTTCCTTCAACTGTGCTCCCCATCTTGATGATCATGAAATCTAACCCTCTGTAGCTGTATTCCCCAATAAAGTCTTGCTTTCATAAATTGCCTTGTTCATGGTGTCTCATCATTGCAATTTAAGTTTAACTAAGACAGAAGTTGGTACTAGGAAGTTGGCTATTGCTGTCACAGGCCATGCTACTTTTTGGAGGAATGTGGAAAACCTTGCGACTTTAGATTAGGAAAGCACTTTAATGTTATAGGTGGGGTATACTAAGCCTTCATAAGAGAAGCTTAGAAGATAATGGTGCCGAGAGTAATGTGAACTACAGAGGCTCAACTCAAAAGGTTTCAGAATGAAACACTATTAGTAACTGGCTAGAAAACATTCTTGTGCTATCTTGGGAACCCCTCCCCCTCCAAAAAAAGCTTGTTGTCTTTTTCAATGTCTTAATACTATACCTGAGGCTTAATTAAAATGTTGACTACTTTCCCTGGCAAAGGAGATTTTAAGACGGCCTAATATTGAGTCTGTTACTTGGTTATTAGGACAAAAGAAATACAAAATGTACAGTTTGAAGAGAAAAGGAGCACCAGAAAATTTAATGTTGGAGCAAAGGCTTGTGCTGAAAGAGGCAAGGAGGAATGCAGTGAAAGGAGCCCTTAAGAGAAGACACCACCCAGCTAATCTTGCAATTTGTGAAAAGAAAAGCCTCAACAAGTCAAAGCTTATGCAAATATAATTCTAGGACAGAACAGGGTATTTCTCAATCAAGCAGTCAAACTTGGCAGCAGCAGCCCATATGTTTCTGCATTTTGAGTTGTGAAGAATGCAAAAGGCAAGGGGTTAGGAAACCTTCCTGCTTGTTTAAGGAACGTTCCCATGGGCAGGAGTGTGGTAGGGGTGTTCTTGCATAGAAGCCAAATGAGGGTGTTGTGTGAACTGTGAAAGTGAAGCTTCTGTTGTGTTGGAGATCCAAAGATAATGGAGATGACAGATCCATGGAATATCTCACAAGAGTACAGCAGACAGGGTGTGGAACTAGTTCAAGAGAGACAGAAAAATATATTGCAGTTAGCAAAGCTGGAAGAGCAGAGTCAGTGAAGTAAAAGAGATTTTAAAGCTTTAAATTGTGTTAAGACATTGAAAGACTATAGGGATTCTTGAAGTTGAACTAAATGTATTTTGCATTAGGATATAACCATAAGCCTACAGGGGCCAGAGAGTAGAATGTGGTGGCTGTGATGAGAATCACTTCCATAAGTACATATACTTGAATACTTGGTCACCAGATTGTAGGACTCTTTGGAAAAGACTAGGAGTTGTGGCCTTGTTGGAAGAAGTGTGTCACTGGGGACAGGATTTGAGGTTTTAAAAGCCCATGCCTTTTTCCAGCCTTCCATATCCTTCTCTCTGCCTCCACATAAGCAAGCAGCCAAATTTGGCAGGAGTGACATGTGGTTCTCTGTCTCCTACTTGTGGGTAAGTATATAAAGTCTCAGCAATTGCTCTAGCCTATGACTGCCTGCTTGGTGCCATGTTCCCCACCATGATGGTGATGGACTTGCCTTTTGAAACTGTAACTCTTCTACAAGTTTCTTGATCACGGTATCTCATCACATAAATCAGAATATAACTCAGACATAATAGAAGGTTTCTATGGAACTTATTTTGAGAGTGAAGCAACTGGAGGATCATGAAATCTTGGAGACTTCATTATAATGTAATAGGGCATTTTATATACTTTAGTACAAAGATATAGATTTCTCTGTTCAGAATTCGTGACTTTGCTGCAAATACGTGGGCTGTAAGTACAGGACATCGTGCTTCTGGTAGTCAGAAGTCAGTTCAGCAGTGATTTGATATCTAGATGCTTGTGACAGGTTTCTTTGACAGTGCCATAGCTTGTTGGGAATGGAGTTCGGGTGTCAGGAGCCCACACTTATGGGAAAAATACAGTGTTTAGTGTGGACTAGAGGAACTAGATGTTGGTGTGTTTCTCTGCAGATTTCACTGTGGATGCTCTTTATTTGCGGGCATAAGTACACAGGATGAGCCAGCAAGGTGATTTCACAGAATTGCAAAGCCAAGTCTTCCTTGGATAGCTGATGACCTCCTCTGTTTTTTTATAGACAAATACGAGATCAAAATTTGTCTAATTGAGAAAGAAATTAACTGCATGTTCACAAAGACATTGTGAGGGTCAAAATACTTGCTTGCAGTTAGGACAGCATTTTGATGCCGAACACATTGTCTATATTTTACTACTTAGTCTCTACCAGTAGGAACTGGGTAATGATAAAATGATAGTAGTCACCAATATACCCAAGATAGCAAACTTGATCTTACTTTGCTTTAGAGATTTTTTTTTTTACAACTAGTTTCTGCATATTGTGGATTTGTGGATTAGGACATCTGCCACAGTATAGGAAATTAAAGAAGGGATTCAGCTTCAGAATCCTAGCTGAATGAGTTGGATGAGGAAGTGACATAGGCTTAGTCTTCAGTTGGCCTGGGTGATCATAATATCACAATGTTATAGAAGAAACATGCATAAATATACGCATCCCATTTTTAAGAAGTATCAGATTGTTCTCCAAGTTGGATGAACTACTTCAATTAGCAAAGTATAAAAGTTGTAAGCTTTTCAGATCTTTCTTCACCAACATTGTTTTAGAAAATGATTTCTTATAGTAAAGCAGTCAACAGTTTTCTGTTTCTGGATTCACTAAACAAAAAAGCCAGTGCAAGAGGTGGGACACTTCAATAGAAATTGTTGCCAGGGAGACTCCAGAAGCCCCTGAAATAGTGAAGCATCTCATTTATCCTGGTTACTTAATTATTGGAATTTATTGACACTACCCCATTGCTGAAGATGCCATATATCTTGGATGCCATATCTAGAGAAATCTAGCTTTAAATGAACTTGAAATTTCTTCCATCATAGCTACTGTTGGATGTGCTATAAAGGCTTCAGGAGGTTGGCAATAAAGGTTTCAAGGGTCATGTTCATCTGTGAATTCTATGGATTATGTGTAAACCTGCTAGGAAAGATATATTTATTTTGTGTGATAATATTTCTATTATGGGAGTGTCTTAGTTAGGGTTTTACTGTTGTGAATAGACACCATGACCAAGGCAAGTCTTATAAATGACATTTAATTGGGGCTGGCTTACAGGTTCAGAGGTTCAGTCCATTGTCATCAAGGTGGGAGCATGGCAGCACCCAGGCAGGCATGGTACAGGAGGAACTGAGAATTCTACATCTTCATCCAAAGGAAGCCAGGAACCAACTGGGCATCCTCAGGTAGTTAGGAGAAAGGTCTCCAAGCCAACCCTCACAGTGATACACTTCTTCCAACAAGGCCACACCTTCCAAGTGCCACTCCCAAAGTTGTTTTTGTTCATGTAGATTTGCACAGAGATTATTTAAGACTAGGAATTGGGACCCAACAAGTATAGGGATCTGTTTCTGGTTCACTTACTAATCATAAGCAAGTTATTAAAGAAGAAAGTTACTGGAGTTCTTTCTGAGTTTAATATTTTCTCTTTTATCAAGCAAAAGTATTACCACTTCACTGTATTAGAAATTAGAGGAAATAAATTTTTTTAACATTTTTTGTTTTGTTCTTTCTATCACAGGTAGCTAGTAAGTTATGGCTTTACTAGCTGACAATGTCAAATTTTAAAGATATTAGTCCATCTGCTAAACAGGTCTGCAAGCTCCAGGTGACAGGCCCTACCTTGGCATTGTCCACAAGAAGAATATACTATCCCTAAATTATCCCCTCTTCCCTGGTTTTAAAAGAAGACCTGATTACAAAAGAAGACCATAAATGGAATGTTTATAGGGGTGTGGTAAAGTAAGTGTTCATCGAAAACATGCCTTCTCATATGCAATGCCAACTACCAGCAGTGTCTTAGAGAACTGCTCATAAACATGGGGTTGTTGCTAAAAGGGAAGTCAGAAATTCATTCCCAGATACACATTTCCAAGATGCAGAGATTGCTCATCTGTCCAGAGACTAAACAAAGAGGACTGGAAAAGGAAAGAGGAAAGAGTGAGTGCAAGGATAATGATAAAGGTGTTTGCAAACTGTATTTGGAAGCAGAACTTCTTGTGGTGGCATGGCACATGTTAGGAAGGAGATAGTTTGTCTTACTGTATTGATTATCCCCTGGTGATAGCTGTCACCAGCCCTGCAAACATCCTGAGATGCACAGTTTCTGCAGGCTCTGTTTATGATCTGTATATGATCACAATGGTCTTTAGGACTTCATAATTCTTCTTGTGCAAAGATAAGTAAAATAAAATAAAAATAAGCAAGTAAGCAACAACAACAATAAAATGAAACAAAACAAACCAACCAAACCAATGAAACAAAACAAAACCTGCTCCAACAGCCAGAAAACTCAGAGATAACTGAGCATAGGCTGACATCTTGTGGCCTGGCATGAAGTGGGTATCTCCCCCAAAAAGTCTTCATATGAATGACAGGTGAACACAGGTGTGGCCTAAGAACACAGCACACAAATAAATAAAATGAACATATTTCATATTTGGAAGAAATTATTTATAATATTTATAATATTTAATTACAGGAATTATGGCTTGACACTGAATTTTGGCTGATAGAATAGCATAGACAGTTATTACAAGTTGGTGGCACATGCTTGTAATTCCAGGCCTTAGGAGATGATGGCAGGAAGGTCATGAGTTCAAGACCAGCCTAACAAACATAGTGAGAGCTTATCTTAAAGCTACCTTAGTAGTTAAGCAGGGCTTCCAGTAGACAGAGTTGGATACAAACCTACACACACACACACACACAAAATTCAACCTAAAATTTGTCCTGCCTACAAGGTGTGCAGGGATAAAGATGGAGCAACTATTGAGGGAATGGCCAAAAATGACTGTCCCAACTTGAGACCGATCCCATGGGAGAGAGCCAACCCCTGACACTATTAATAATACTCTGCTATGCTTGCAAACAGGAGCCTAGCACAAATGTCTTCTGAGAGCCTTCATCCAGCTGACAGAAACAGATGCAGAGACCCGCAGCCAAACATTAGGCAGAGCTCAGGGAGTCTTGTAGATGGCTTGGGAGAAGGATTGAGGGACTCTTAGGGGTCAAGGACGTCATAAGAAGACCTACAGAGCCAACTCACCTGGGCCCATGAGGGCTCCCAGATACTTAACCACCAACTAAAGAGTATGCATGGACTGGGCCTAGGTCCCTTACACATATGGAGCAGATGTGCAGCTTGGTCCTCATGAAGGTCCCCAACAATTGGAGTGGGTACTGTCTCTGAGTCTGTTGTCTGCCTTTGGATCTCTTTCCCCTAGCTGGACTGCTTTGTCTGGCCTCAGTAGGAGAAGATGAGCTTAGCCCTGATGAGACTTGATGTGCTAGGGTGGGTTGATACCTAGGGTGAGTGAGGAATGGGAGAAACGGGTGGGAGGGTAATACTGGGAGGAGAGGAGGAGGGGGCTTGTGATTGGGATGTAAAGTGAATAAATAAATAAATAAATAAATAAGGGGAAAAAGTAAAACAAAAGAAGAAGATATTAGTAAGCACAATTATTTCATTTCCAACATTAGAAGCAAGTTCTTTACTGTCCAGTAATGTAATCTGAGCCCTCTGGAAGTTGGAAGATATTTTTGAGAATCCAGAGGAATTCTAGAATATTCTTTACTTATGTCACCAATCAGGCTGGGCTCTTCTTCTTGACTCAGATAGAAATCATGGCCAAACAAGAAGCTTTTTAAATGACACATGATCTAGTAACTTTCAATCTGTCAACATTTGACAGTTACCAGTGGCAACAGCAGTTGTCACCGTTTTAGATGTCAGTACCTGTTCAGGCTTCAGGAATGGTGACCATTGGTCTTTGGCAGCTGTCAATGTTACAGCACAAGACTTAGATCTGAGACCTTTGGTCCTAAAGACTAGGCAAGTCTCTGTAACTCTTGTGGAGAACCCAGCCTGAAGGCCTTCTTATCTGACTCTTTCCAACTTTTACCAACTCTCTGCTATTGTCTCTACTACTGTTTCCTTTATTCTTTTTGCCTTGTAGGCTCTTAAACTGTCCAGTTGTCCACAGCTGTTTCCCAGACTGCTTGTCTCAAGGAACCTTCCTTTGTCCAGATGAAAGACAACTCAAACCTGGTTACCATAACCAGTGTCACCAAGGCATAAACTTTTTCTCCCACTGTTGTCAAAGTCTTAGCCACATGTCTTTTTCAGTAGTCAAGTAGTAACTGGCACGACTCTGGGACTGCAGGGTTTATGGTTATGAAGAGAGAGTTGCGGGAGCTTCAACATTGCCCTAGCAGACACTACAGCCCCTGAATAAGTAGATGAAGCATGTTCTAAAACCGCTGCCTGGGTAAATGGTACATGGCCACATAAACCTTACCCTAGAGACCCTGGTCACTTCCTCAGGAGCATAAATACCCCCCCCCCCCCTTTGTCCCCAATAAACAAAGTCAGTTCTCTAATGTTGTTCCTGGGTGTATTCATTGCATGAACACTCATTGCCCACTGAGATCCTGCAACACACTCACAGGGCACAACTACCTGCCGGGACTAACTCTAAGGCCATGACACATAGATACGTAGAGAATCTGAAGTCTGAGCCAAGAACTGCATCGTCGGGTTATTTAAGGGTCCAATGTAGAGTGACCCGTGCCTAGAGGCTGCCTGAAACCAGGTTGAAACTCTGTTTGGCTGCTGGATTGTGCCCACCACAGTCCACTGCCCTCTTTTTTGCTACCACTAACTTCGGCTGCCCTGCTGGTTGTTTGTGTTTGCTTAGTCTGAATGCTTAAAATCAGGCAAGCTAAGACCATGGGGAAAATGCTGTATTGGATCTGATGCTGCAACAGTCAGGGAAATAGAATAGAAAAGCTTCTCCCAGTTGGCTTTGCTGAGGGAGCCTAAGCCATAGTTTGAGAAACTGAGAACAATCATAGTTATATGATTGCAGCAACCATACAGATCCATTTTTGATCTATTATAGTCACTGTTAGAGGAAATCAGAACCTTGCCTCTCAGCCCCAATCACAGACATTAAGGCTGCGTTTCAACCAATCCTGATGTTGCTGTCAGGGTTTCTCCACCAGAAAAAGAGCGCTGCTTCTGGTCCAGATGGAAATGATTCAGAGGCTTGTGACTAGTCTGGTACAGTCTTGGTTGGAGCTGTATCTTCAGGAGCCAGGGAAATCAGCTGTTGCCTTGTGCATGGTTGTTGAAAGTGTTTGTGTGGTGTTCAAGATGACTGGTGCTAGCGTAAAGGTATTTTGGTTGGGTGTTAGAGTGATAACGCTTCTACTTGAAGCAGGTCAAAGGATAAAGGGGTCCAATTCTCCTAATCAACCGCCATCTTTATTTATAGTAAAATGAGTACCAGGAGGGTTTATAATGTACATTTGCTGATTAGTAGTAACTGTCATTTTATGATATTTTTTACAATGCTCAATTCCTAAAGAAAGATATGCACCTTGAGTCTGTTTCATTTATCATAAGTATTCTCAGCTACTTATGCTTAATCCTCTTCTCCTTGCCATAGAGAAATAGTGAGCTGTTTTTGAGAATGATGGCCCTTTTGTCTGGGAGCTGGAATCCTAGAAAACTTGAGGGCCACTGAAGTTGCCCAAGCAAGTGACTTTAGCTTATGTTGTGAATTTGAAGAACGTAATTCACAGACCATAGAGAGTGAATTTTAGAGAGAAGTTTATTGTAGATTCCTATGTGCGAGCTTAAGCTGGAGAAGAAAAACCATACTGTTTGAGGCCTGGAAGTCATCCACGTGGCAGACAAGCAGACACAGAGGGGAAGTTAAGGAAGGAAGTTATAGAGAAAGAGTGAAGTATAAACTATCAGGGAAAAAAGAAGAGTAAATGTGCATTTCTGAGTAATTCAGGAAAATGAGGGCATTTACAAAGCTGCATGATATGGTTCAGTAGGTTCCTGCACTGGTGTGTGTGAGAGGGGTAGGGGGTAGGCTTGGTTCTGGGAAGGAAAAGTGCATTATTAAAGGGCTAACTGTGTCTCTTGTCTCTTTAATATGGTCTAAGGAAACTCACATTCCTGAGGGATGGTCCCTTGGCCAGCCTAACTCGATTAACTTTTAAGGGTCCAGAAAATGGCACATCCCTATCCAGAGGTAGAGTTTATTCTCTGGCATAGGCAAGAGCATTAATACCATGGTAGCATCTCTATCACTATGGGAAGTGGGTCTGTGGCTCCTTGCCATACTGTATTTTCCTCTTAGATGAGGATCATGTCTCCAAGAGTATTTCCAAAAGGCTGTTAACGAGACTTCACTAATTCTTGAAGAAAAGATGCAATGTAAACACACCGGAGGGAAACTTTCTTAGAATTCATCACGCACCTTTTCTAATTGCCTTCACAATGTCCATAGATACTAGCATGCTTCCAAGTTGCTGGACTCCAGGTTTACTCCTCCAAATAGTCCAAGTCTGTTCTGTTTCTAGAGGGAAGATACCCCCCGCCCCCATAGTAAGATGCAAACTGCGCTCAACATTGTTAAATCATGCAAAAGCAAGTCTATCACATCCCATGTGATCACTATTCAAACAGGACACTTAACAGCTTATTTAGAGTCATTTGAACTTAGATTGCTTTCTATTATCCAGCTTTTCAAAGAATAGTGGACTCCTGTTTGATTTATGTTTGACAAAAAAAGTTCACAAAGACAGCTTTCAAAAATTGGTCTGACCTAACCAAATTTGGCTTTTATTCCCTGAGTTACATAAAAGATGTGTTTTTTAAAATGAAGTTTTTTTTTATTGATTTCTCTGTGCTTCGATGTGCTCGTGGCAAATATGTCAACCTCTCTATGCCTCCAAGAAGGACAATAGCTCATAATTTCAGTTAGTGGGGACACAATCAGATAATTGATGTGACAGTATCTTTAAGCTAGACAGGATCCAGTAAACAGATGTGTCTGCTCAGTCACTTTCTTTAAGTTTCTTAACTCAGTACTTCAGAATCTGACAACGTAGAATTCTTCACATAACAGGTTGCAGTCAAAGTGATGTCCTATGTAGATGTCATGTAGCACTATCTTGAGGCTATGTATAAGTATATATAAAACATAATGAACATTGCATTTAAATTTGTGTCCCATTCTTAAGATATTTGAATACATATATATATGTAAAATAAAAATATGTGTGTATATAACATACAGCAACATATAACATATAATATGTAATAATATGATATGTGATATTTAATATATGATATATAATTAATATATAAAACTATATGTATATATAGTATAATATACATATAAATGTATATATTTCAGAAGTACTATGAAAATAGAAAATTACAAATCTCAAATACTACTTTTTCTTAAGCATTTTGCATAAATGAATCAAGCTGTTTTGAATCAAGTCCAGTACTGACTGGATTAAATCAATTGCCTCCATTCCAAATGTAGACAGACATAAGGAAGGCAGTATTAGATCAGCTTCTCTGTGCTGCTAACATTCCATTCCTTGCTTTTAGTACAGACACCTAGGGATTGTTGACCGTGTGAAAGCCCATGTGGACATACACATTTTTAGTAAAGTAAGCTTAAAATTCTGATCTTCAGAACCTAGTGCATCCATTTGTGCAAGCCTGTAGATGGAACATTTGAGAAACAAAATGTCAGTTTTGGGGAAAAGAAGGTCCCCCTTTTCTCACACAGGTAATTGCAATATGAGTAAACATGTTTTTGATCAAGAATGCTTTTTGAAAAATTTGCAGAGACTGGAAGATGTTACAAACACAGTGGCAATGACATCATGTGGAAGTTCTGGGATTCTGTGTTTATTGTCCTCTGCAGTAGTCCCTGCTCTGGCATCGCTTTCACAGGACAGACATTAAGTAAGAGATACTGTCACTGTATCTATGTGCTATCATTATAGATGCGATTGCAGCCAAAACATTTAAAATATTAATTTTCATAATTTGATATATTTTTGGAAAGACTGGAAGTGTGTACTTTCCAATATTTTCAAAAGTCTTAAGTTCAGCTAAAATGCCTCCTAGACTATCAGAAGTTTAATACTATAATAAAGCATAAAGGACAGCGAGACAAAGACAAATCCAGCTCATACTTTTCAGATGTCACATGATGCTAGGCTGTTTCTCGCTTCCTCAGCAGTGGAATGATTCTTGGTTCAGTCCACTTACAGCCTTGCAGTGAGAAAAAAAAAGGACATGTTGCTTGCCCATACCTGTTGGAGCTCACAGGGCACTTTTTTTTCAGCATGGAGGAGAGAACCCATGTTTTTTGCACATGATAGGAAGCACTTTGCTCTCACTGTACATCTGCCAGTGAGATTCATTTACAGCGTTTTTCTTTCTTTTAGGGGTGTGTGTGTGTGTGTGTGTGTGTGTATGTGTATGTTGTATAAGTCTGCACAGATGCATGTGGTACAGAAGTGTGTGGAGGCCAGATATTAAGATTATGTGTTTTCTTCAGTTGCTCTCCACTGTTTAATTTGAGACAGGGTCTCTTACTGAATCTGGAGCTCACTGATTGGCTAGTCTGCCTAGTAAGCTCCTGAGATTGCCCAGTCTTCAAGTCCTCAGGATTACAGGTATACACTGCCACACTTGATTTTCTGTAGATGTATGGGACCTCATGTTTGTAGAGCATGCATCTTACCAACTAAGCCATCTCCTCAGCATGATTTTGATCATTGCAATTGTGCAAGGAGAAATAAAAGACAATACATCCATGCTGTAGGAAAATGGACAGGTGGATTCACGTTTCCAGGGCTTGAATAGTCCAGGAGATGCTAAAGGAAGAAGAAATGGCAACAGTACAATTCCATTGGTTGCATAGAGTATAAAAGGAAATTGTTTCTCTGGCTTGTGTAAGGCTCCAGGTCAAATGTTGAAACACACACACACAAACACACACACACACACACACACACCTCTGACTGGAGAATTGTAATTCTACAGTTTATAAATCTGCAGCTGTGCAGTTGTAACCTTGTGTGTGGGAGGATAATAGGTTTGAGGCCAGAGTGGGGAACATGGTGATATTTTCACATTGCTGTGACAAAATGCCTGAGAAATTTAACATAAGCAAGGAAAGGCTTACCTTGGCTCCCAGTGTGAGGGTAAAATGAGTTAGGCAGGCAAGGTGTCTCTGGCTGTGACAGCAGTAACCTGGGGCAGCTGCTCACATCACATTGTGTACATAGTCAGAAACTAGGGACGAAGGGATGCTGGTGGTCCAGTTTCCTCCTTTTTGTTCAGTCTTTAACCCAGGGCTATCAAGAGGTATCATTCACAACTGGAATGGATCTTTCCGCCTCCACACCTCTCTGGAAACATCTTCACAGATACGCTCAAAGGTTTTTCTCCAGGGTGATTCTAAATTCCATCAAGTTGACAATGGAAACTAATTATCACAGATCTTGTCTTTTTTTTTAAAATGCCTCTTGATTAATGGTTACTTAAGAATCTGCCACCAAGTATTCTTACAAAGTAGTTTGTGTTGCATGGAAGCTAGCCTCTGATAGGTTATGACATGGAGTGATAATATACTAATCCTTCATACTCTTGCCTTTACAACAGTCTCTGGCGTTGCTAATCCCCATTGATATCCTCCTTTTCAACTCTTGGATAATGTGCCCATGATATTGTATCCAGGGGTACACTAGTGCTGAGTGAGGATGCTGCTGCCCACTCCTGGAAGGTGTAGGAAGTGTCAGAGAATTAATACTGCAAGAAGGTGATTTCAAATAGAATTTAAACTCCCTTGTATCTGTAGAGTCCTGTAGATGCTCAAAGTTTTCTGGTGATAATTGGCTTGTTTAACTCAAACTATTATGGGTGACTCCCTTTCCTCACTTCTTCAATGTCTTGCAGGTGTTTCCTGTACCTCATGAATACACTAATTGAAACTATATCCTTGCTGAGGGTCAGACTCTGTGGGATTCCTAGCTAAGACAAGCACAATAATACTGGCTCCAGTTCCTAGCTCTTGTTGTTGAATCTTTTGTTTTATGTGTGGAGTTTCCTTGGTTCTAATGCTTTTTATTTCACATTCACTACCACAGTTCTCTGATTAAAGTCACAATGTGAACCGTGAACAGGAACACTGGTTTATTTAAGTAGGAGGGATATATATATACATATATCTTCAATAATTTGTTTTGTGAAATTAATTATCAATCTAACACATCTAACATTGTCTGGGCTGCTTCTCTCCCCCAATACTCATCTTTGTAATTCAGTATAATTGCAAACAAATCACTACAGAGTGCTTTAAAAACAACAAAGATCTTGTTTCCTCGAGGAAATCATGAGATTTTAAACATGGTAATTGTCAGAGAGGAATAAGACATTTTAATTATTGAGATTCATTCCACCTGTGCAATATCCTATGGTCTTGGTCTCCCTCCCCCTAGCTCCAACACTTTTATTTCTCCACATCCCCCATTCTTTTGTCTCCATCTGGATTCTAGGCTCTCTGCTCATTTTTAAAGGTCTCCAGTATCAGAAGACTCCTGTAGAACCCGTGGCAGGAAGAAAACACTCTTGGTAATGGCATGTCTCTCAGAATTTGTTTTCTTGGTACTAAGTTGTATCAAAAACATTCAGAGTACTTCCTGGACAGAAAGGCTGCTTATTGTAATAGCCTTTAATGGGGCAGGTTCTTCTATATTATTCACCAAAGAGAGTTGTTCTTGGAAAGCAAACTCTCCACCTCAAAAATAATGCAGAAAAGGAGTTCTAGTAATTTCAATTGCTTTTCTGTATCCCTTTGAATATTATGACAGACTTTAAGCTTTTGGAGCAGTTTTATGTGCTAGTGAAGACTGATTCTTAATCGCTAACATCACTTAAAGCTCTCTCTCTTGCAGTCACTAAGTTTTCAGCAGGAATTAGTTTTGTTTTGGATAAAGGAACTTTCCATCCTTATTCTAGAGCCTAAGGGGTGGAGATTTTGACCAATTTCAAGGACCTGCCAGATCTGTCTCTATAACCACAGTCTCAAAAACACTGTTTACTTATTTAATTTAGTTAATTAACTAGGTTAATGTGGGAAGATCTTGAAGACCTTTGGGTAGGAATAGAACCCAAAGAGAAAGCTTTCCTTGGTGTGATTGATATTTTCTCTGGAGCTGTAGAAGCAGAGCACTGGCTAAAGGGCTGCACAGAAGCTTCTCTGACATTCATGAGTGATCAGATCCTCAAAGGTCTTCCTTTGAGGGAAAGGGAGGAGAGAATCGTGGAGGTAAGAGTATGTCTGCACTGTTTGTGGGCAAAGGCATTTGGCATAAAAATAGACTATGTGATCAGTATGTAGTTTTGCTGCTCTGAGCAGATCTTAACATTTTATGGCCTGGGTTTTATTTCCTTGCAAAACAAGTCTTACCCTTTTTCTTAGTCAAACATGTTTGCACAGCATCCTTATAACGGTGTCAGAGTTTCTGAAATCCACGGAACACAAAGGAGCCATTTAAGAGGAGGAATCAGCCATCCCTGGGTGAGAAGCTCACTTCTCACACTTGGAATTTTCCATTTAGTAAGATTTTAGTATCTGTGTTTCAAGTGCTAATACCAATGTGTTAGTGGAAAAATGGCACTTCCTACAATCTCCATGAGCTGGAACATTTTATTTTTGTTTGATTTGACCACAGTTATAAGATCTTTAATCTCACCCATGCCTGGTACTGTAAAGTTGGTCTTTTTGCTAAATGGACATGTTAAGCTACCTTCTAAATACTAATGTTTATACTTATTGACTAGTGCTTTTCTGTGTTCCACATAGAAGCTCCTTATTGCTATGGGCAATGGTTCATGCAGAGATTTGTAACTGGTAAAAGTGCAAAGAATGAGCATTGGTGCAGCATTTCACCCTAAATAGGGCCTCAATATCACAACCTTCAAGGTGCAGAGAACTTCACAAAAGGTGCAGAGAGCATCACAGAAGAGACATGCAAACAATGGAAGAATGACTGATAAGTTGCCATGCATCAGTAAATGACTTCCCATCCACTTTTAAGCCAGCAACCTTAATTAAACTCTTTCCCTTTCATTTTAGCACTTATAGAAATGATAAACAAATATCAATTAAGAGTTTGAAATCCAACTTTTCAAACATTACCATTTCTGAGTAGTGAAAAAATGTAGACTAATGGGAACTTATATATGTTAGTGAACTGTATGGGATAAAATTATATGGGATAAGATTTATATACCACACAATAATCATCCACATATTTCTAATATGTGTAAGATAAATATAATTTTATTTATTTCAGAGTTTATTGTAAAGGTAAAATTATTTACTATTTATAAAATGTATTTTAAATGTTAACTTTCAGTATGTTATATACTAGGGGTGGTGGTGGTAGTATAATGTCATTAGTATTAGATTCCCAAATTAGAGACCCTCTTTCAAGTTACAAAAGGAAATGTATACAAAAATCCCTAAAAATACATGTGTAATAAGGAAAAGTTGGAAAGAAGATAACACACACACACACACACACACACACACACCACACCAAAATAACATAGGTAAAAAGGTAAAATGTGGTAATAATTGCTATAATAACAATATGGATAAGCCTCAGAACAATTCTTTTTAAAATAATATGCAAGAGGACCACATTAGGATACCAGTTATGTATTTCCATATACAATGTTTTATATAGCATGGATGAATACCTACCTGAGAATGTATAGAGAGAAGTGTATTAAGAATGACCTTTAATAGCAAGAAAATTGTTCTGTTTAGTAGGCAGAAAGTGTTTAATGATGAGAGATCATGCCAATTTAGGCTTTAAATGACTCAAAAAAGTTTCCTTTCCTAAGTTGAATAAGGTATGAACACGTATATATCACCATTGTTCTTTTTGTTTGCATTAAATATTGCACAGAAAATTCAAAAAGTAATATATAACAACTCTCAAACAAAAACCAGCATTATATTCATGGATTAGCTTATATTTATCCATGCATTGGGGAAAATAGACAGACTCACTTAGACAAGACTCACTTTGATGTAAGAAGTCTTAGATAACGATATCTTTGTTCAAATTATATTTTTGCTATAAGCTGAAAACAAGAGAAATCAAAGCAATGAAAGCTCATGCTGCAAATGTTTATTACAGCTCATAAGGTTAATGAAGGCAATGTGGATTGTACAGAGCTAATTACAACACTTGCATATCAATAAAATACCACTGGCTGATCATCCATTTTGCTGTGCCACTGGTGCCCTCTCACCCCATGGTCCTTTTGCAGGTCTTTGGGTGGAGTGACTTATTGTCTGTTTATATCTAGACTCTTATGATGTGATCTCCTTGAATGAAACTGCCCACATTTGGATATGGTTGTTACATTCATATTTCCAGAGTGCTTGGATTCAATAAAAATTATCTACCAAAGCTCAATGCCCAAGAGATACTCTGTGCCTCATTCTTCACAAGACAATAGCTTGGCTGTAGACTGAGTTTTGAAGAAAACATGCCCACAGGAGATGCCACCTAGACAAAGGCACAGAGTGATTATGTTTTGAAAGATCACGGCCTTTGTCTGATGCCAGGACCTCAGTCTACTGTTTATACCAGACTTACTTTAATCACAAAGTTGTTGTGCCTGCTGTATTTCTAAATGGTATCCCCAAAGTCTGGATTCCTTCACGGTAATCTATAGCATAGGAAACTATTGTCATCCATAATTAATATTAAAAAACAAAAGAAGATATTGTTAGTAGGAAAAAAAAAGGAACTAGTTCCAACTGTGTTTGTTTGTTTGTTTACTCCCAACTGAGCATTAGTTACGGGCTTATTTTAAAATGCATTCTTAGAATTTGCGCACCGTGTCTTAAATTGTTCAAGCCCATAAAAATCCAGGGAAGTTAATGTGAAGCCCATGGAGGGAGCATTTCCAAGGAGTGACTGGGTGTGCCAGCTCTGTGGCAGTGTCACATGACCACAGTGGGGTGTCTGAAGTGGAAAGTTGCCTTGGGAAAATCTCTGCAGTCATGGCAAATGTTTGTGTGCTTCTCTTCATCAGTCTGCAAAAAAATGGCTGCAGAAATAGATTTTCAACAAGCAGTGTATAGAGGCTGTGCTGGATCATCCAGTCCCAGGCATTGCGACCTTTCTCTGCAGGGTCTGACAGTAGACATAATCAACTTTGTAGACCCTGTGGTTTCCATGGGAGTGGTAGGGTGAAATCATTGGTAAGTGCAAACAAACAGACATTGTTCCATGATGTTTCTTTTCATTAAAAATGAGACAAAACAAACAAAACCACGCAGTGTCAAACATGATCAGCTGTTGTACTTGAATGCAAATACAGATGGGTCCTTTGATTGTGACTGAGTACATGCACAACTGTGTAGTGTAGTGTAGTGTAGTGTAGTGTAGTGTAGTGTAGTGTAGTGTATTTATGTATGTCTGTATGTGCAGGTGTGCAGCGAGTCTATGTGTGCATATGTAGTGGCCACAGAGGTCCATGTCAGGTGTCTTTATTGCTCTCCACCTTCTTTTAAAAAATAATCTCTCACTAAATCCGGAGCTAATTGCCTAGACTCATGGGCCATCAAGCCCCCTTCTCCTGTCTCCACTGTCTCAGTGTTGGGGATACAGTAGTTGCTACCATTTGTAGCTATTTACAAGTGCTCTGAGGATCTCTTTAGGTCCTGATACTTGAAGAACAACACTAATGCAATGACTCATCTCTCTAGCCCCAGGATCTTTTTTTTTTTCCTTCTGTAAATAAAGTAAGGCACTGGTGTGCCAGCAGTATCAGTTATCTTGACATGGGTGTTTCAGGAAGGATTTTTTCAGAGGAAGAATTAAGACTAGCAGAGCACAGGACAATACAAAATAAGTGGTACTTACTAAAGTTACAATTATGTGCAAATCTAGCAACAGCATATATTTTCCACAAACTCAAAAAAGAAAAGACAGTTAAGATATTAGAACTTCTGATGGCTGGTAAGAGAATAAGAGTAGGAAATTTGAATATATAAGCAAAACACAGGGTCAGCAAATGTGCATTATAAACCCTCCTTGTACTCATTTTACTATAAATAAAGATGGCGGTTGATTAGGAGAATTGGACCCCTTTATTCTTTGACCTGCTTCAAGCAGAAGTGTTATCACTCTAACACCCTTACTGTGCTTTTATCAGAAGTTTTGGTTAACTGGACCCTTAACTGCCGAGTGTCCCCCACCACCTTCGTGAAAAGACTTGCTCAAAATAATGCAAAACTAATGACAACCAAAAAACGTTCATCCTGACTTGAAGCCAAGGAAGACCACTGTGTATATGTAAAAGCCATGACTTGACTGGACTATGACAGGGCTCAATATGTACTTCCCGTGAACATTTCTAATAAATATTTATCAAATGCAGTAAAGTGTGGTGTGATCTGTCAGGGTATGATTTTGTGAATGAGAAAATAAACTAAGTATTAATTCTTGGCATTCTTTTGAGATATCATGTCTAAAAAAGTGAAACTGCAGGTGCCGTGTACATAAGGACAATGGTTTGTCAGTGAAAACCTTACTACTGGCCTCGGCTAGGATTAAGATGGCAATTGAGACTATTTAGAATGCTCATTGCAACTTTACTATGCTTTAGCATTTCAGTGAACTTGGCTTAGTGCACAGATTATGTTCTGTGACATTTATAAGACGATGGGTAGGGCTATGTAATTGTGAAATACAACGGGTTGTGATAGGTTATAAGTAGTGAGATATTTTCATTGACAAAGTCCTGTTATTAGAACAAGAGTCCTACTTGAACTGAGCATTATATTTGGAGAAATAGTAAATCCGATATTCAATAAAGGAGAACAAGATAAACTTTGTGGAATAAAATTTATATGAAATTCTGTTTTTAATCCATGTTTTCTCATGTTCAGTTGTTAAATATCAATCACTTCAGTTGTCTAAACATTGTGTATGTGTTTCTTTAGGGAAGTCGCTGCTTCATTCATAAT
Source organism: Grammomys surdaster (assembly GCF_004785775.1). Lineage (NCBI taxonomy): Eukaryota > Metazoa > Chordata > Mammalia > Rodentia > Muridae > Grammomys > Grammomys surdaster. The sequence goes on from NW_021604587.1 coordinate 9,210,527, forward strand.
TTTTGGACAAAAAATAAGAATGTATCACTCTGTTATTCATGAACGTGCATACTTTCAACATTATGTGTTGTTTTTGAAAGTATTTTTGATATTTATTTTATTTATTTATTTTGGTTTTTTTGTTTTTTGTTTTTTTTTATTTCATTTTTTATTATTTTTTATTTTCCAATTGAATCTGAGTAAGGTTTTTTTTGTTTTCTTTCTTTTTTTTAAATTTATTTTTTCTCAAATCATAGTTCATTCACACAGGGGTTATAAACACAGAAAGGCAGGATGTGGGGAAGGGAATGACTCTGGAGTGTGGGTATTCAGGGGGAATACAGATATCTTCAGAACCGGGTATCAGCTGGGTGAAGGTTCAGGGGACAAGTCACTGTGACTCTGCCTATGACTCGATTGTCCTTATCTAAGTTGGTATTGTCTGCCAAGGCTACCTATTTACAAGGTCTATGACTACTCAGGCTTGTAAATTTCTACAAAAGCTGCCTGTTTACATTAGCTTATAGCCATCTGTTTCAATGTTTTTCCACTGAGACCCAAGACTTGGTGTATACGTGTATGACAGGCCTATTGCTGATTTTAGGCCTATGGCTGATTTTAGGCCTTCAGTGTGTAAGCAGGGCTGCCCCTGACATCTCCTCCCTTCTCTAAATATAGAAGGGCTGTGGCAATTCTAAACATGTGAAGGCGGGGATAGAGGCTTGACCTCCAGTATTTGAAGGGGACCTTGTAATGGCTCCAGTCCCCCTGTTGTTGTGCAGTGAGGCATGAGGGCCATACCCGTCCCGATGTCTTTTTCCTGGAGAGGGGATACTTTGGACATCAACCCCTATGCAGTCAGGCTTGTCCCTCAGGGAACCCAGATAGATATTTTTATCTTTTATTTATATTCCCTTGCAGCCTAAGCAAGAATTCAGATCGCCTGTCAGAGGGGGTTCTGGGTGGCCTCTCTCTGCTTGGTCTAGAGGCAGAAGTTCCCCCTTTTAGGTTGGGTGGAGATGGGTTTTGGGAACATCCTGTATAAAGTCACAACCTTATCTTGAGTCTCGTGGTCCTCCACAGCTAACTTATGTTAATGTATCTGAGTAGGTTTTGCTACCAAATTATTTATCTGTTGTATCACAGAGTTAGTCCGCCTATTTGAGGGCCAGAGACCAGCAGAAAAAAGCAAAACGAACCCAAATAATGGTCCCAAGATGGGAGGAAATAGGGTTGACAATCTTGGAGAGGCTGAAAACCAATTCTTGTACCAGCATTCATCTGTCTCTTTCTCCCTCTGATTTTTATTAGGGCCTTCACTGGCCTATTTCATGCTCTCTTTAACCCTCCTTGTCTTGTCTATGTAAATGCAACCTTCTTCTTTAAGGGCCGTACATAGTCAAGAGCTGTACACAGCCTTTTCTATTGTAATAGAGTAAATCAAGTCCAATAAGGATCTTTGCCATTTTAGGAGGTCTCTTCAGACAGTGAAACGAGAGATTTCTTCAGATTAGTGATGTCAATCTCTAGCTGTTTGATGTTCTTGTCAGTGGCCCTTCAAAGGTCTGAGTAGTATAAGTTCGGAGGCCAGCATCTGGGTTAGAACTTCTAACAGCAGACATCACGGGTGATTCATTTTTACCTGGAAAGGAAAAAGAAGGGAATTCTCAGGGAGATTTCCCTTCCCTGGATATAAATTGTTATTCATCTTATTCGGTTTTGTCATGGAATATCTTGGTTTCTCCGTCTATGGTAATTGAGAGTTTTGCTGGGTAAAGTAGCCTGGGCTAGCATTTATGTTCTCTTAGGGTCTGTATGATATTTGTCCGGGATCTTCTGGCTTTTATAGTATCTGGTGAGAAGTCAGGTGTAATTCTGATAGGTTTGCCTTTATATGTTACTTGGCCTTTTTCCCTTACTGCTTTTAAAATTCTTTCTTTGTTTTGTGCATTTTGTGTCTTGATTATTATGTAACGGGAGGTATTTCTTTTTTGATCTAGTATGTTTGGCGTTCTGTAGGCTTCTTGTGTGATTATGGGCATCTCCTTCCTTAGGTTAGGGAAGTTTTCCTCAATAATTTTGTTGAAGATATTTACTGGCCCTTTAAGTTGGGAATCTTCACTCTCATCTATACCTATTATCCTTAGGTTCGGTCTTCTCATCGCGTCCTGGATTTCCTGGATGTTTTGTGTTAAGAACTTTTTGCATTTTGTGTTTTCTTTGACAGTTGTGTCAATATTTTCTAAGGTATCTTCTGCACCTGAGATTCTTTCTTCTATCTCTTGTATTCTGTTGGTGATGCTTGTGTATATGACTCCTGATTTCTTTCTTAGGTTTTCTATCTCCAGGGTAGCCTCCCTTTGTGCTTTCTTTATTGTTTCTACTTCCATTTTTGTGTCCTGGATGTTTTTGTTCATTTCTTCATCTATTTGTTTGTATTTTCTTTTAATTCTTTAAAGGATTTTTGTGTTTCTTTAAGGACTTCATCCTGTTTACCTGTGTTCTCCTCAAGTTTTTTGATAGTGTTATTTATTTCCTTCTTATAGTCCTCTATCATCATCATTAGAAGTGATTTTAGATCTGGTTCTTGCTTTCCTGGTGATATGGGGAGTTCAGGACTTTCTAATGTGGGAGAACTAGGTTCTGATGATGGCAAGTACCTTGGGTTGCTGGTGCTTGTGTTCTTGCACTTGCCTTTTGCCATCTGGATTACCTTTGTGCTATCTGTGCAGTCTCTGACTGGGGCCTGTCTTTCCTATTATCTAGGTTGTGTCAGAACTGTTTGGGATGAGTTTTCCTGCTGGGGTTAGAGCTGAGGCCCAAGATGTGCTCCGTGCTCAGGTGGAAACTGGAAGGGGCCCGTGCTCCGGGTCAGGAGTGGATTCCTCGGTCCCAGTGGGTCCCGGTTGCTCCCTGATTGGGGCAAGTATTGCTGCTTCCTAGCCTAAGATACTGCTTGGATTAGAGCTCCTGGGAGCCCTGCTTCCTCTGGGTTCTGTGAGATTGGGTGCAGAGCTGATTCCCGGGATTTGCTCGGGCTCAGATCAGAAGGAACTCATGCTCCGGGCCAGGAGTGAATTCCTGGGTCCCAGTGGGTCCTGGTTTGCTGTTTGGGGCAAGTTCTGCTTTTTCCTTACCTGGGATGCTGCCTGAGTTAAAGCTCCTGGGAGTCCTTCTTTCTCTTGGTTTTCTGGGGTTGGGTACAAAGCTGTAGCCTGTGACCTGCTCTATGCTCGGGCCCAGACCGAAAGTTCTGATATTTATTTTAATTATATGTTTCTAAATGAATTACATATGATGAATCTGTCAATATTTTCTAGTTGTAATATAGAGTGTCGACTTTTTAAAAAATAATTTTTTTCCTTTTTAATTTTTTTAATCTTTTTTTTACACTCTAGATTTTATTCCCTTCCCAGTTCACCCTCAAACTGTTCCACATCCTATACTTCCTCCCCACCCTCCTGTCTCCATGAGGATGTCCCCACCCCCACACTCTCCACCTCACCAGACCTCTAAACTCCCTGGGGCCTCCAGTCCCTTGAGAGTTAGGTGCATCTTTTCTGACTGAACCCAAACCTGGCAGTCCTCTGTTGTATATGTGTTGCAGGCCTCATATCAGTTGGTGTATGCTGCCTTGTTGGTCGTCCAGCGTTTGAGAGATCTTGGGGGTCTAGGTTAATTGAGACTGCTGGTCCTTCTACAGGGTCACCCTCCTCCTCAGCTTCTTCCAGCTTTTCCCTAATTCAACCACAGGGGTCAGCAGCTTCTGTCCATTGGTTGGGTGCAAATATCTGCATCTGACTCTTTCAGCTGCTTGTTGGGTCTTTGGAGGGCAGTCATGGTAGGTTCATTTTTGTGAGCACTCCATAGCCTTAGTAATAGTGTCAGGCCTTGAGGCCTCCCCTTGATCTGGGTCCCAATTTGTCCTGTCACTGGACCTCCTTTTCCTCAGGCTCCTCTCCATTTTTGTCCCTGCAGTTCTTTCAGACAGAAACAATTATGGGTCAGAGTTTTGACTGTGGGATGGCAACCTCCTCCCTCTCTTGAGGCCTTGTCTTTCTGCTGGAGGTGAGGTCTACAAGTTCCCTCTCCCCACTGTAAAGCATCTCATCTAAGGTCCCTCCCTTTGAGTCCTGAGAATCTTTTACCTCTCAGGTCTCTGGTACATTCTGGAGAGTGCTCCCACCTCCTACCTCCAGAGGTTGCCTATTTTCATTCTTTCTGCTAGACCTCAGGTCTTTAGTTCTTCTCCTCTACCCAATAAAATAATTTAAACAATTTTGTTTTTAGGATGTGTTTGTCTAAAATAAGTTGGACATAGAAAAGAAAAACTTATTGTTCTAATAGGTATCCTGGACAGCATCAGTCAGAATAACTTGAACAAGAAACAGGAAGTACTTAGTGTGAGAGTAAGTGCACATATTAACTCACAGAGGCATAAGGAGAGGGGAAAATGGACTTAGGTGACACCTGAAAAGCCACCAATCTAAAGCTCATGACAGAATGACAGAGTATAAAGCAGAGACCTCCATGCTTCAAAAAGTTGTCTGACTCAAATGTTTAAACACCAGCATTTTTGAAAAACAGGACAGCACTTCCTCAGGGTTCCTTAGACCTGTCATTTACCAACTATGTACCAGGAGACAACAAGTCTACTTAGGACCTCTTCTAAGTAGACTATGTTTGCTTTACTTTGGAAGATGATAGCTTCTTTTTAATGGCTACATAGCTTACTGGAGAGGGGATAGTTTTAGATTTTAAATCCTTAGACATGTATAACCTTTAATACCACAATATAAAAGATAAGTTTGTGTGTGTGTGTGTGTTTTCACGTGTGTGTGTGTTTGTGTAGGGGTTAGCTTGATATACATTGGAAAATAGTGTGGAGAAAGCTTACAGAATGAACACTGAACTGTAAACATACATTATTAGTTACTATGGGAGTGCACCACTATTTTGTCCTCCAACATAAGCAGATTTCTTGAGAGAGCCAGAGTCCTTACATCTGTCTTCACCATACACCATTTCTCAGACCATTAGGTAGCCAATTAGATAGCAGAGAAATCATATCATAGTTTGTACCTCATTGGAAGGGATAGAGAAAGAAAGACATAGATGAAATTTCAAGATATTGAGGAGTTAAGATAGGAAGACAAGACACAGCTTCCTAAAAAGAATATCCAGAAGAGTCAGTGTAGAAAAACATTTAAAGCTTTATAGATATACAAAAATACTTAACATTTCTTTAACTTCAGATAATTGAAGTAAAATGCTGGATCAACTGATACAGACCTACATTTTTAGCTATTTAAGAGGCCAAGACAAGTTCAAGTTGTGCCTGAGTTACAGAGTAGGTTTAAGTTTATCCTGAGCAATTCAATGAGACCCTGTCTCAAGCTAAAAAGAAAGCAAGGACCAGGATATAGTTCAGCAAGGATATAGCTTTGTTGGGAAAACTGTTGTTTGGAATGTACAAGAACCTGTGCTTCATCTCTAGTGCCACCAAAACAGAAGAAAAAAATGTCAAACTGCAAAGGAAAGAAGACCTTGAAACTTGAAAAATAACCATAAAATTGAGGCAAGTAGATACCAAAAGGTGACTGAGAGTGATGTTGCATACAGGCTCTTAAATCAAAGTAATTTTGAGTTATACTGATGAATTTTAAGCATGGACCATAGTACTTGCCTCTTTCCTATTTGAACTTCCAACTGAAAATGGATACAGGAATAAATTAGTCACTATTCAAAGATAATCCTCAGATAGAGAATGATAGAGGACCCAACAAAAATGCCAATAAGGATGGGAGAGAAAAGATGAAGCAGGATTCATTGAAGGCATTCTGTAGGAGTATATTACATAAGGAAGGAAGACAGCTGTGGCCCTAACTGCCGCAACTGTGTCCACAGTGAGCACATGACATAACCTGTGGGCAAAAAAGACAATTGTGACCCTAGGTGCTGCAACTGTGTCCACAGCCTAGATGCAATGATCTGGTCTCTCAAAGAGAACGAGAGATGCAGGCAGGTACTTGAATGAGAGTTGTCAGGGCTTGAGAATGAGGAACAGGAAGTAGATCAGTGTATGACAACTCTGGGTAGAAAGAGGAATTTCAAAGGATAAGCAGCAGAGAGTTACTATGACGATATTACCTTAGTTTTTGTTCACAGTTCTCACTTACAATGTGAAGTTCTTGTTCCCCAAGTGACTAGAAGAGTAAAGCTGGAATCTTTGTAATTTTTTTTCTTGGTTCTTCAGGCAGCTTCAGAGTAGCTTCACACTGATGAGGGTGAAAATCAGCCTTCTTAACAAAAAGATTATGACTTTAGTCTTACAAATTTATGGTTATGTCATAACAATTCAATTCCTGTCTGGGTATTTAATGATCAAATCATGATTGTGGTTAACATTTCCATATTAAACATTTTTTTCTTTTTGTTAATATAATGATTGTGTATATTTATAGGATAAAGTGTGATATTTCAGTACATATTCACGAAAAATACCAATTGAGTCAAGGTATCTAGTTTTCCAACTCCACTGAGTTTCTTCTAGTTATAAAAAACCTAAGACAGGATATTATGAGCTATAGTCACCCTACTGTGCTATGGACTTTATTTATGTATAGTTGAGCTTCAAGATTTACTATCCAACCTCTATCAAGATTCTTTTCCTCCAAACCATCCCAGCTATGAGTAATCATTTTTATAACCCACTGAGCATTTATTTTTAAACATCCACATACAAAAGAAAACATGGGATATTTGTGGCTTTGTATCTGACTTATTTCATTTAGCACTATGCCCTCCTGTCCCATCCATTTTTTTGCAGCAAAGTTGTTTTTATGGTTAAATAATATAACACACACTGCATTCATGTATATATATATATATATATATATATATATATATATATATATATATATATGAGAATATACATATATATTCTCATTTTCTCTGTTTATCTATTAGTGACATCTAGCTTGGTCTATATCTTAGTTGTTATGTATCTCGGAGCAATTAACATAGATGTACAGACATTTCTTTGATCTGTTGATAGCATCTATTTCCCTTGTATATACACCCAGAAGCAGAATAGCTGGATTATATGGTAAATTGATTTTGGTTTTTGAAGAATTTTTTCTCACGCACAACAGAAATAAACCCAAAATGAAAAAAAAAAAGAGATATAAATGCAAGACCATAAGAAGACTAGAAGTAAACATGGAAGTAACATTTTCAATTATTTATGTAGCCATTGGTTTTTAGGATAAGACTTCTAAATTGCACAGGAGATGAGAGCAGGGAGATTACAGCATGCTAAGAAACTTCTGCTCAATATAAGATGTTGACAGCCGTCAGCCACAGTCGACCGGGTTCACCTGAAAGAGAGGCTGGGAATGGAAGAGGGACAGGAGGGCGGGGAGATGAAGCCAGGACAAAGGTTTCTGATTGAGGCTCAGTGCTTTAATGTTTAGCTTCTAATTTAAAGGGGATAACCCACCCCCACCCCCAAAGTTCCTTCTTGCTTCAGCCGGCTGGGGGTGAGCGGAAACCATCCTGCTGGAGGTGAGAGGAATCCACACTTAATTGTGTGCGGGAGATGTCAAGGCAAGCTCAGCAGGCAGTCTAATCTTCTCAGCTTGTGTACCAGGCTACAGGGCAGCCAAGGAGGTGCCAAGGCTGGCAATGCCAAGGCCATCAATGCCTCCGGAGTCTTATTGTTTGGTCTATTGTGGTAAACAAGGTCTCTCAGGCCCGCTCAAGGCTGGGGGAAGGGCACAATAAGACACAGCACACAGAGAGAAAAGGCAGCCTAGAGACTGGGAAAATGCCTGCCAAGTATAATCTGACAAGGAGTTAATATCCAGAACCTATAATGATCCTAAAAGCCAGTAACGACCCCCTAAGTAGTTCAATTACAATGAGGAAAGGATGTAAATATTCAGTCCACAAAATAAGTGCAAGCTAAGAACTTTATGAAAAAAGACTCAATTTTGTTAGCCACTGGAGAAATGCAAATCAAATCTACAGTCAGGTACTTAGCAGAATCAGAATCACTTATCAAAGCAATACAGATAACATAGGAGAATGCATGTAGACAAAAGGGAACCCATATATGGTTAATGAGTGAACAGTACTCTGTTGGTTTGTTGGGAAGCTTTAGAACTCAGAATTAGCTTTAGACAGCACTCTCCCTCTGCCTTGCTACCTTTCTTGTGTCTGCTCCCTTTTCTTCAGAAGGAAACCACAGGAACAAAAATTTCTCTCTTAAGGCTAAGCCCAGAAACCAGTTTTCTCTTGCATTCGTCCCTGGATCAGCCATACACAAATTCTCATATTTGTCTTTAGTTGTTTGTAAAGCCTTCATTTCAGAAAAGGTTTCGCCCCTTCCCTTGGAGGAAGGTATGCTACACAGAGAAACAACTACAAAGTCCCTAAGCAGGCTTTGTTGAGTTTCTCACCTAAACTCTGAGCACTCTATTGCTTCTTTTGTGTCCAATTACTTTTCTGCATGGTTGTCTATGCCAATCATGCCTATGCAATGAGGTTTCTATGGGAAAGCCTCAAAGGAGAGGAATTTGAGAATTTCTGTGTAGGTTAACATGTAGAGACACACAAGCTGATGAAGGCAGTCTCATCCCAGAGCTGTCAGAGTACTGCACCTTGACTCTCCAGACACAGGTTGGTTGCAAGAAGAAGCTTCCAGACTTTATCTTATGTACCTTCAGATGTTGTTTATCTTTACCCCTCAAAACATTCTGCATAATTAGCTGACAGATATAAATAAATGTTCTCCTGGCCTTTGTGAGCTGCTCAAGCATATTAATATGCTGCAAGGAAGGCATCCTAAGAACCCTAATACATAGCCTGTCATTTGGAAATTCTAGAGCTTTGCTTGGACTTGCATGTGGTGTCTAAAGCGATTGGGGATTGTGAGACAGAGCCCTTATCTGTGGGGTTTAACGATTTCTCCTGCTTGATAAAGCAGAATGAACTGAATGTGAGATGCTCATCTAGGGTCTACAGCAGAATTACTGGCACATGGGAAAGAAAATCCTAGTTCTTTCTGGGATCCCAGAAGTTACCTTATTTTCTTGTACTAAGAAAAACTGAATTAGAGTTTTTTCCCTTTGTATTATCAGAAAGAGAGAGTCATATTTGGAAAGGAAGTCTAAAGGAAATTGTTTAGTCTACATGAACATAAAACTTTATGGAAGGGAAGTTTAATAAATAGCCTCTTTATTGATGATGACTAATGCTAAAATTACAGGTAGTATTCTTGGCAGAGGCTCAGGCCTCTGCACTCATTGACCTAATTCTAGGCAATAGCTCCTCTTTCAGGGTTTGCTTCATTCCAAGCCCAACAGCACTCTTATCTATTAGAAAGAAACAGATCATCTTGGTCTTTCCCATGAGTCCACGGTGTCTCTGGAAGACACAGAAATGGAAAGCCAAGCTTTCCTGCTTTACCACCAAGTCTGAGTTCCACAGACCTCTGTTGTTATTTCTTTACCTTGCCTTGCTTTGATCCTCAGCTTTGGAATCCAGACTTGCAAGCCTTGGGAAGTTCCTCCACTAAATTAGAATACTCATTTAATGGCTGAATCACGTGACTCTGCTTTAGTATAGTTACACATCTATGCTATCAGTTCTTGCACAGATAAATCTAGGTAGAAGTAGCAGGAAAGATTGATTCATTCTTGTTTATTGTTATCATGGGAAACCCTGGAGTGGGGAAGACGGAGAAGAGCTCCAAAGAGTTTGGTCAAAAGCTAGAAGTGAAGTCAGATCCACTAGGAATCAAAGACCGGCAAACCTTTGCCATTCAGTGCCTTTGGGAATCGGTCAGCCTCACCATTTCTTACCTGCCCCATCTCACATTGTTGAATTACATAAGGACAACCTGCACAGTCCATAGAATGTAACTTGTATATTTTTAGGACTGTGTGATATTATAACAAACTGGTGTGCTCTTCCTTGGGAAAGGGTTTTTCTCTTGCTCTCAGCATTCCTTGGGGGAAAACTCACAACTGCCACTTTATGAAACCAGTATAATCACTAGCTACATTCTAAACATTTCTCCTTATACCCACAGAATAGTCCTCATCACTTATCAAAGAAAACTTTGATAATAAACTCTTTCAAATAAACTGAGACCATTACAGAAAAACGCAACTCATCAAAATGCAGAGTTGTGGAGCCCTGTCCTGGAGGCTACATCTACAATACAGCTCCTGCACCTAAGGCTTAGGGGTCATTGCAGAAAAGGGGAAGGGAAAGATTCAAAGAGCCAGGGAAACAGGAAGTTTGCTTTGACCTCATGTCTTTTAGAAATGTCAGAAGCTGCACCCATGAAATCTCACTAACGTGGCTGCGTAAGGAGGAGCTAAATAAGGGTATGCTAACTGGAAAGGAAAAACTTATGAGGCCTTAGGGGAAGAACCAAAGCAAACTAAAGATCTCCTCTTATCCTCTCCAGGGCCTCAGGATCATATTAAGCACCATGACTTTGTCCCTTACCAAGGTTCTCTCCTCACCAACTTCTCTTCTCACTTCCAAGCTGCCCCATTCTCCATTTGTTTTTCTAGAAATTTCTTCAATTGTCATGACTTTTTTCTTGCGTCTTTGGAACTGTCTGATCCTCCTGTGTACATACTATCTAACTAGAAGCCCAGACTACTGTAATGGGCGTGGCCACTTGTGTTCCCTGGGTCCCTATGGCAATGAAAAATATGTTCTAGCAGAGCTAACAGATAAAGCATTGTAACAAGGTCAAATTTTTAAGATGAGGAATACATTAGTCCCTTATGATCAGTTTATGAGGGGACTATAAAGACATTGTAGACTATGTATATTCCTGCATAGAGATTGCAGAGAGGGTTTTTTTTTTTTTTTCTGGCAAAGAAAGCTGAAAACAAAGACTGTGTTTTTGCTCAGCTTCTCTTGATCATGATCCAAGCCCCAGGGTGGTATATAAACAGCCTTCAAAAGGAATGTGTCTTGCCTGCCACTCCTTAAATGCTAGGAGAAAATAATGTCATAGGATGGTGGAAAGCCAGAAACTGTATCCTGAAGCAACGAGGACAGTGGAGTCCAACACAGAAAAGAAGCGCAGCTCATAGGAGGAAACCTTTGGGCACTGGGACATGCTTCATTGTAATTTTTCATGACAAATCTGGTATCTATTGAAAGAAGAAAAGATGCCTTCTCCCAAAAGTCTGACAATAAATAATTATCATCCCAAGAGAAATTCAAACAATTTTAACACACTAAAATATTACTGTGTTTTCATATAATCTTGATAATGCTTAAAAAGTCAACAATACAAAAGGTAAGTGAGGCATAAGAACAATTTAAAAATAGGGTTAAATAGTTGTAATTGGAGCATAAACTACACAGTAGTAAGAGGCTTACAAATTCTACACGATCGTGTTCATAAGGAAGCTTTTCCCTTTCATTGTAGCCTGGGCTGCAGGAAAAAGTCTTCAATGAGAAAGAATATGAATAATTTCCAACTATGACTTTAGCTTCATCTTCGTATCACAATCAGGGGGGAGATTTATTAAAAAAATACCAAAACAAGATTTTTTTTTTCTGGATCTTGACTGCATTTAGTGAAGGCAAAGTCCCACTTCTCTGGAATCTACAAATCCACAATCTATGCAAGCCCAAAGCCTTTAAGTTTTAAAAATTATTTCGGTCCAAGTTGGTTTTATTGTGAGCTATATGCAGCTTAGAATCACTTGGGAAGAGGCGACCTCAACTGAAGAGTTTCCATGATTAAACTGGTCCGTGGCCACATCTGTCAAAGTTTGTCTGGATTGAGGATTAATGTAGGGGAGTCCAGTCCACTGTAGGTGGTACCATCATTATGGCTGTATAAGAAATCTAGCCAAATGATGTGATTCAATAAACACAATCCCTCCATGTTTTCTGCTTCAGCTCTCACTTAAGCCCTTGCCCTGAATTCCTCAATGGATTGTGATCTTGAAATGCAAGCCAAGGAAATCTTCCTCCTAAAAGAAGCTTTTAGTTATTTTTTTACGACAGCTACAGAAAATCAAACTAGAATACTTCCTTACTGTGATTGCCTATAGCTCTACACAGTATGTGCCCTTTGTTTTCATAAATTGATAATACATACTTTTTCAGTTACAGGCCTTAGGGTCTCTACTTACAAGGCATTTGCAGAAATGGATTCTAAACGTGATACCACAGAAACAAGCTGAGACTTTTATGGCTTTAAGTGAAATCTCAGCCTAGTGAGAATGTCCATGCCTCTTCTTGTGAGTCTTCCTGTTGGATATGGAGAGTCAATGCACAGCTGAGCGAGCTCTGATGCTCTATTGAATCCCTTCTGTGTTTGGTTTATTTTCTATTCCTATTATAAGGTTTCTGACACTGACAATTATTTCGTCAGATTTCACTTTTCCTTTGCTAATTTAGTTTCTGACTTAATATCTGCTTCCATGATCCCTTTGTTTGTTTGTCTTGTGTGTTATCTATGAGAAGAAATTTCTTTGGGAAACAGATTTATATAAGTTAGCACAGTAAATGAATGTATCCTTAGACACCTAAAGCATAACACTATACAAACTTAAATATTTGCACTGGGAGTGAAGAGTGAGAAAGCAGAATCTTTATTTGATTAGTGGTTAGAAATGTCCCAGGTTTCATCAGAAACATTAAGGTATACATTCAAGAATGCCAATAAGCTTTAAGACGGATAAATAAAAAGCAATTGCGCATGGACATTTTAAAATCTAACTGTCAATAGCTGAAAACATAATGACATTCTTTAAATAGGAAGAAAATACAGCTTACCATTTATAGGGAGAAACAATTCCTTAACTATTGCTGAGAAATTACCCAAGCACAAGGACAATGAAATTGTACATTTGAAATGCTCAACAAAGTAAAAGCAAGAGAAATCAACAGAATTCCTAACACAAAATTCAATCGAACAAAATGCCTACTGGTCAATAATTAGACATGAAGCAAAACTAATATTAAAAAAAGAAGGCAAACTGAGCACATTCTCAAATGAGAACTGAGAAAATTCATTAATATATACTTTAAAAGAACTGATGAAAGAATTCTTTCAATTTTAAAACAACATAAAGTTGTACATAAGTAAAACAGGGGAAAGGAAAACAACAGAAATAGTTAAGCCACTGTTTATTAAAAATTATTTTTTATTATAAAACACTTAAAAGTTACAAACTGTATTGTGATAGTAGTACAGGTCAACATCATGGCAACGTCAGCAATAATTGTTACAGAAAAAGGACAAAATGAAGTTTAATTAGCATAATTAGAATTAAAGCAGTCTTAATTGGAAGTAGATTGGAGTATGAGCCACATCTTAATGCCTTAGAGAATTCATTAAAATACCAAAAGAATAATCCCAGAAACTATGGGATTAAAGTAATAGATAAAAACATTTAACCCACAATAAACTCGGCAGTTAAATGAAGAACAAAAATGCAAGGGGCACTGAAAGCAAGTTACAGATATGTATACAGCCATACGATATTAATATAAATGTTCTAAGCATTCTAACCATATGTCAAAGACTACAAGACAGTATATAAAGCATGATTATATGATATGTTGTCTATAGGACACACCCTTTTTATATAGAGTCATATTGAAAATAGAGATGTTCCATAAATTGTAGCAATGAAAATACCAGATAAACCCACTTTAATGTCAGGAGTATTATTAGAAATAATAAACAGGGACTTCTTGTTTAGAAATTTTTATCATATCAATAATGTTTAATAATATTGTGCTGAATGTGGTAGCACATAGCTATAACTGTAGCAGTTTAAAAGGCTGAGGTGGACAGATTGTGAGTTTGAGGGTAGTTGGAGTGGCATTGTAATTTATGAGGCAGCCTGGGCTATACACTAAGATTTTGTCTCCAAATACAAAGTAAAATAAATGAAAAAGGTTATGTAAGAATTTATAGTTATATACACCCACTAATGTGGTTTTTTTGATATATGAAACTGATAAAAGCAACACTTGCTACTAAATTTTAGAAGTTAGGCAAAGATGTCCATATTTGTCTCTTTTATGGGGCATTACAGTAGCATTTTAAACTATACTATAGTGACATGAAGAAAAAGAAAATATAGATAAGAAAATAAAGAAATCTGATTGCTCAAAGATAGAAGATAATTTTTTACTCCAGTGTCAAGTTCCTTTATGTATAAAGTTTTAGAAGTTATCAATCAGCCAAGCAAGTTATTAGAACACAAAATGAAAGTACAAAAAGAAATTGTGTTCTAAAATATGATGGATAAACATTCTAATAATATAAATAAGAATAGCATCTAATAACATGAACAAAACACCTAATAAACAAGAATAAAATAAAGCTAAATTTAGCCAAAAATTTGAAAGATTTGTACACTAAAAAGACATTGCTGAGAAAATTTTAAATAATTATTAAAGATAAAAATAAATATTAAAGTTATAAATAAAAGAAATATATTTCTTAAAATATTTGTCCCTCTCTGTCTCTGTTTCTCTCTCTGTGCACACACACTCGTGCATGCATACATGTGTATTGCATGCATGTAGGTACCCATGGAAACCAGGGAAGTATATTTGATCTCCTGGAACTAGATTTACAGACAATTGTGACTGCCTAACGTGGTTGTTGGGAACTAAATCCAACCCTCTGAAGGTTCAACAAACTCTCTTAAGCCCCTAAGAAGACAGTTGTTATGTTGAATCGTAGCAAGGCTTCTGGAGATTTCTCCTGACTCCGGTGGCTGCAAGTCAATAGAAACAAAACAGGCACATGGGAACAGAAAAACTGGAATCAGGTGTGTTGAGGTTGAAACACTGGAATCAAGTGTGTTGAAGTTTATTCTGTTACTGTGTATTATAATGCTAAATTCTGTATCTCAAGGTCTAGTTTTCTCAAGATGAGTGACTACTCACATATGCAAGCTTTTGTTGTGAAACCTTAGTCTTTAATTTAAAACTATTGATTAATAAAAATGGTTACAGCCTATACCTGAGCAAAAGAGAAGTAGATGGGGCTTTTTCTCCCGGGCTTGGGGGCTGAGAGACCACAAGGAGAGGGAGAAGTAGAAGGAGGAAGATGCCATGGGTGTAAGTGGATCATGAGAGCATGGCCACGAGGCCTGGTCAGTTGGAGTATGAGCAGCCCAGGCAGACCATGGCAAGTGATATCTTGGGGTTATTGACAGGGAAGTAGACAAAATAACATAGAGGGTTGATATCTGCCCAGCTCTAGTGCTTTAAGGCTTGTTATAAATATAAAAGTTTTGTGTCTTTTATTTGGGAACTAAATGATCTAAGGTGAGATAGAAACTCCCAATTAATATTTACCACAACACAGGTGGACTGGGATCTCTGATAGAAAAGATGCAGCACCATAGAAGCTCAGCGTGTTTATCCTATGTAGTTCAATAGGAAGGCAGGGTTATTATACAGCTGAATCAAGAAGATAGGCTTAACTAATCTTAGGAGGAGCAGTCTCTGTATGGGAGCAGTCTTCAGCCTGTAAATACCTGGTGGGGTGTGAGTGCAGAAAGCTATAGATATACTATTATCATTCTGCATATACTATTATCATCAGACTTGGACCAGAGGAAGGCTTTACTTCTCTATGAGTCTCATGGTGGTGGTGGTGGGTGCTTTTCCATTTTGCCAAATATCTGAGACTACGGTCATGGCCATATCAACAATACACATTCACTCGTAATTTCATTCATCCAGTGCTTCTTCCACTCCCTGTGGTAATTTTGCTCTCTAGTATTTGGAAGACTCAATGTTTAGGTCATTTGTTTCCCAAAACCTGTAACTTTAAATTAGTCTTTAAAATACCATAATGGTATTTTAAATGAGCTGGTCAATGAGCTGGCTCCGCAGGTTAAGGCATCTGCCACTCAGCCTGACAATGAGTTCAATCCCTAGGTTTTTCATGGTAGAGGGCAGGATCTTATTCTTTCAAATTGTGCTCCAACATGGTTCCATTACACATGTAAATGGTGCATGTATGACTCCCCACATGGATGAATAAATAATGTACAGTATATATTTATATATAATTATACGTAGTATTTATATATTAAGTACATATAATATTTTTATACACACATATAATTTATATTATATTATGAAGTATAATATTATAATATATATGTATATATTTATCTCAAAGTATTTTGAATGTCATGGCATGGGCAAGGTGACTTGAATTTTTTGTTTTTGGTTGGTATTTTTGACACAGGGTCGACTATATAGCCCTGACTGGCTGGAACTCACTACATAGACCAGGTTGGCCTCAAACTCATATGCCTCTGCTTCCTGGGTTCTGAGATTAAAATGCATGCTACTAGGTCCTGCTGTGATTTATGTACCATGAGCATCCAGTACCTTCAGAGGTCAGAAGATGGTATTGGATCCCCTGGGACTGGAGTTAAGAGTTAATGGAATGTTAGCTCTCTCTCTTTCTGTCTGTTTGTCTCTCTCTGTCTCTCTCTCTGTCTCTGTCTGTTTCTGTCCCTCTCTGTCTGTCTCTGTCTCTCTCTCTGTCTCTCTCTCTGTCTCTCTGTGTCTCTCTGTCTCCCTATGTCTCTCTGTCTCTTTGTCTCTGTCTCTGTCTGTGTGTGTGTGAGTTTACCCGTGGGCTGGAACTTGAACCTGAGTCTTCTGAAGAGCAGCCAGTATTTTTAAACTCTGAGTCATCTCTCCTGGTCCAGAGGCATTTTTTTTAATAATTCATAGGAGAAATTTACATTTTTACTTACTATAAAGTATTATACTTTAAAGTAATACTTTATAATTACTTTATAATACTTACTATAAAATACTATGCATTATAATATACTTGCAGTAAGTACTTACTATAAAGTATAAATACTTCTATAAAGTAAAAGTACTATACAATTTACATTTTAAAATAAATAGCATTTTACTATAAAGCTTCAGTAACTAGGGCATGGTGGACCTCACACATAAGCATATAGACAAATAGAAAATACAAGTTCAAGCCCAGAGTTCAGTAGTCAAAGCCAGTTATCAACCCAGTCCTGTCCAGCACTCACCTGTCTCTTCTGTTCTCTTTCAACATGATAGATGCCGCTGCATCCTTCACCAAGGACTTCTTGGATGGTGGAGTAGCTGTGGCCATATCCAAGATGATGGTAGCACTCATCGAGCTGGTCAAGCTGCTGTAGCAGATATAACATGCCATTAAGCAAATCATGGCAACCTACTAATACAAGAGCATTATACTATGTGGTTCATATCTGCAAGGAACAGGGAGTCCTGTCCTTTTGGCTTGGTAACCTGGCCAATGTCATCAGATACTTCCTTACCCTGGCTCTCAACTTTGCCTTCAAAGATAAATACACCCATATCGTTCTGGGTGAGGTGGACAAGAAGACCCAGTTTTGGGCACTAGTTTGGAGAGAAACTGGCATCAAGTGGTGCTGCTGGGGCCACATTCTTGTGTTTTGTGTACCCTCTTGATTTTACCCATACCTATCTAGCAATTGATGTAGGAAAAGCTGGAGCTGAAAGGGAATTCAAAAGGCCTGGTGACTGCCTGGTTAAGATCTACAAATCTGATGGGATTAAGAGCCTGTACCTAGGTTTTAATGTGTCAGTATAGGGCATTATCATCCTCTGAGCTGCCTACTTTGGTATCTATCACATTGCAAAAGGAATGCTCTCAGATCCCAGGAATACTCACATCCTCACCAGCTGGATGATTGTACAATCTGTCACTGCTGTTGCAAACCTGACTCTCTATCCTTTTGATACTGTTTGCAGTCATATGATGATGCAGTCAGGGTGCAAAGGAATTGATATCATGTACCGTCTTGACTGCTGGTGGAAGCACACTCCTGATGAAGACAGCAAGAATTTTTTCAAGGGTGCATGGTCCAACATTCTCAGAAGTATGGATGGTGCCTTTGTGCTTGTATGATGAAATCAAGAAGTACACATAATTATGTCCTAGGTATTCTTCCCAAGAACAGGCATGTTGTATAATATACCATGCCTTGAACATTCTGGACATTTCTTTGGCTTGTCTGTTTTATCAATGACAACTATTGACCAGTTGAAACATGGGAAGCAATAATATTCATCTGCCTAATTTTCTCTTAAAGCCATTTCCATAATGATTCCAATGATGGGGCTCAATTATATATGCTTTTTTTATTTCAGTCACTCCTGATAATAAAAATCGAAGAAATGAAAATATTAAAACAAACAAACAAACAAACAAACAATACAAGTTCAAAATAAATCCTTACAGTGATGCTCCTTTTTTCCCATGAAGGTGAAAGCATGGTCCTTGTGATAAACTGTGCTGAGACGACTGAGTACACTGTGTAAAAAGGTAGAACATAAACAAACTTAAAGTGTATCATAAAATCAAACTTTAATTTTTCAATAAGAAATCAGGGGGTGTAACTTTATTATTTGGCACGGGAAAAGGTGTTTTTAGATGTTTTCAGAAGCATGCCCATAAAAGAAAAAGTTACATGAATTTCATAAATACTAGAAAGGCTTAAACTTCAAAATATTTCATTAAAGAAAGCACAACACAAGCCACAGATGTGATGAAAACATTCACAAACTGAAATGAATTAAAATATATGTTCTTAAAACTCCAAAGTAAGAAAATACTCAGAAGAAAGTTCATCATTGCATGACACTTTACCAAAGAAAATATAACTGTGCCTAATGTGTTCATGAATGATGATTATTAAAATATACTGATATTATCAGCCGTTAGAGCAATTGACCTGAAGCCCTACTGCGTGCTCATTAACACATAGAACTGGGAAGATGGCCTGGAACAGTGCTTGCTCTACCAGCACAAGGACACCAGTGTGGTCCTTGGAATCTATTTTAAAAAGTGCTGAGCCTAAGGGTGTGTAACCGTAATGCAGGTGCAAGTGAGGGAGACATAGGTGGATTCCTGGGGCCACTAGACTAGCTGAAGGTGAACCCCAAGCTAATGAAAGACCTGTGTCAAAACCTTAAACATGAATAGCTTCTGACTCTTGAGGTTAACCTCTGGCTTCCACATGTATGCATGCATACACATGTGCATGCACCCCCACATGGGAGCAGACCACACACATATGTAACACACACAGAGGAAGATACATACACAGGACAGACAATCAGTGTTATTGAGAGTACATAGAAATTGACATCCTCTTGCAGCTGCTGCTGGGAGTGGGAGTTTCCATTTTGAAACAGAGTGTCAAGTTCTAAAACTTTATAATTAACTGCAACCTAGCAACTTTGCTTGGTACCCAAGAAAGATGAAAAGTTCATATAGACACCATGGATACCTATAACACTATTATTTACATCTCAAAACTAGAAGTGATTCAAATGTATAACAACTATTGAAAGGCTAAAGAAATATATACCCACTCAAAGGCATTCTATACAGAAACAAAACGGGGAGTTGTCCTGGTAAATGCTAAAAGCCTGTCTGAATCACAACCATTTTATTATAAGTGAAGGAAGCTGTTAAAACATGTGTACTTTGTATAATCTACTATAATAGAGCTACAGTTATGTGCAGTGTCTAGCTAAAACAAACTCTGGAAGAAGATAGATCGGTGTTTGCGGAGATCTGGGACTGTCCTGTGAAGGATCGTTTGACTGTCAAGTGGCATCAGCGTCATGTGTATCCTTTTGTAAAAGGGGGCATTTATTTTGAGACGAGTTTTCTATGTGTTTCTGGCTATCCATGAACTAAAGATCTTACAGCTCCAGTCTCTTGAGAGCTGGTTTGCACCTTGTAGTGGTTTGAATTTGAATGTCACCTACAGGCTCATACAGTTGCTTATTTGGTCCTCAGATAGTTGAGTTGCTTGGGAGAATTAGGAAGTATAGCCTTATTGGAGGAGGTGTGTACTCAGCAATTGTTTGGCTGTGTTTTTAAAATCCAAGATTATTTCCAGTTAGCTCTCTGTCTTTGCCTCATGCTTGGATGAAAGGAAGAATGCTCCTACTTGCTCCAGAGCCATGCCTGCTTGCTGCCATGCTCCTGACTATGATGGTCATGTACTGAGCTTGAGCCTCTGAAACTCTAAGGCTCAATAATATCTTTCTTCAGTAAGTCACCTTGGTCATGGTGTCTTGACACAGCAATAGAAAACTAATTAAGACACACCTTCATGCCCAGCATAATAAGAATTTAAGAGAAAAAAACCATTATAGCTATAACGAAAAGCTACTCTCTCTTCCTATCTCTTCCTTCCAGAATTGATGTATACATTAGTGTAGCATTCTTATACCTTGTCCCCTTTGCATACATCGTCTTGTCCAATAAACGATTTATTGACTCATCTCTAATTGTGTAAACATGAAGATGAATGGCCTCACAACTAACATCATTCTCAACTCAGTTTCCTCAGAGTATCCCCCTCTTGTATGTAGGTATTTTATCCCCACAGGCAAGCTTTTGAAAGAGCATAGAAAATGGATGTAGATCCCTGTGTGCTTGGATCTTTCTATGACTGCTGGTCTAAGGGCACAGTTTGAAATAGACAAGTAGGGGCCCAGGCCTGCCTTGGTCTGGCTGATGCTGTTTCATGCTGCCTAGCCTGAAACAAATTAAACTTCTTTGAAAACAACAGGCCCAGACAGAAGACGAACTTTCTTAAGTTGTTAGTCTGGGAAGGTCTCAGAGCACAGGGCTCCAGTACTGACTTCAGTTGCCAGAGCCAGCATAGGTTCTAAAGTGTTATTTTATCTTCCCTCCTCCTGCAGCAAGGGAGCGGCAGTTAGTTGGTAGTTTCCTGGCCTTTGCTTAGTAGAAGTTCGACCACAGTGCTGCTCTTTTAGCAGCCACAGCTGGGCTTCTGACCACTCAGTCCTAGGGAGGCAGCAGTGCCCTAGGCTTTTTCACAAAACTGGCCTAGAACTCTGGTCCAGTGTTGTTGATTGCTGGGAAGAGAAGTGTGCTCCAAGAAGATGACTTTTTACTAGGTCCAGAGGATAGATCACCTCAGCCTAAACTGGTTACAACATCCTTGCTCTGCTTGCTGTCATACAGGCAGAGAACTGTATGCTGGTTGCTGAGTTCTAAGCACATGTTCACTGGGAATGCAGAGGGATAACAAGATGAGATATGTTTTAATCTCTACAAAACTACTCCTGGAAGACAAGTTGCCTTTACTCTGTAGTGAATGGATCCTTCTCTGAGCCACCATACGCCTGTTTTATCCAGGATGGCAGGTTCTGCTGTCGCAAAAGTTGCTAGTGAAAAATCAGTTTTTACCCTTGAAGGTTCTTAGCTGGAATCACCTTAATACACCTTTAAGGACTTCAGGTTTACTGTATTTTTCTGTGGGATCTCTGTTGCTGTGTGTTTGCCCCTGAGCTAGAAGCACCTGTAGATATACTTTAGAGAAGATAGTGTCCTCCCAGGCTTTGGAACCAAATATGAAACACTGCTCCTTTGGAGATTTCACAAACGACTAACAGCACAGACCCTTTGGAAGCTACTAGAACGCAACGAAACCACTGTAATTTATTTACTGCTGGCAATTCCAGTGGTGCATCAGTGCATAGCCAAAAAAGGAAAAACAGAAGGGAGAAAAATTCAGTAGGAGTCTCTACCATGGAAATGCATACATGGCCAAGCTTATGTTGCCACCTTGTGGCTCATTCTGCAAAAAGATGCTTCAGGAGGATGAATGGATGGATGGTTGAGAGCAGCCTGATTAAAATTGTTCCTGATGCAGGATATTCCCTGATGTCACCATTCAAATGCCATCACCCTTTTGCTTCTGGCTCCCTATGATTCTATTTGTGTGGTTTAAAATCTGTACCTACTTTGCCTGTTTTTTTTTTTAAATTAACATAATCTTTCATTTGTAGTGACTATATGGGAGTTGTACAGAATGGGAATTTGAATCCTCTCAGAAATTGTAAATAAAATAAAGACTATTTTGTAAAATCCTAAAAAAAATAAAATTGTTCTTAACTCTTTCCAAATTCCTTTTTAAAATTTGATGTTGAAGTTTTAAAATTGTTTTTTAGGTATGGCTATCAAAGTGATAATACTTTAATGGTTGTCGATAATTCATTTCTGGTTCATAAAAATAATTAATGAATAATTTTGTTTCTGATTAATATTAATAAGCCATTCAACAAAAACAAAGGGGCAAGATCTTTGCATCATCTCATTTGATCCTTAAACCACTGTGGGAAGGTACTTTTGAGTTCAAAGAGACAAAATGAGGATCATGGGGTTTGACCCCTACTTCTAAAAACCATTCTTTTCTTTTGCCTTGAGCGGTAGAGATTGGCCACCTAGAATTGTCCTTTATGGGTCTGGTCTTTTCCTCCCTTTCTTACGCTTCCCTCTCCTACCAAGAAATTCTCATGTATGTTGCTATGGTTCTCTTTAAAACACTACTCTCTGTAAAATGAGTTGTGCAGCTGATTTTCCCATCTCAGGCTCATTTGCATCATGATAGAAAATAGTCCAGGAGCACAGGATGCCACTGGGACTTAAAGGCAACGCCAGATAGCAAAGAGATATAAAGGAGGAGGACATTTAAGGGCAAGTAAACTAGTATTTCTTTAAACAACTTAACAAAGGCAATGCTGCCTGACAGTCTAGGATATCTGGACATCTGACTGCATATCCAGTGTAATTGAAAATCCGACTGAAGGCAATCAGTTGTTTGCCCAGCTTCCTGCGTGGATTTAGCACCAGAGCAAATGCAAATGCCACCTGAGAGGAGTTGGAAGCGGATCCTAAGACAAACAGAGGGCTATCCTCCTGCCCTTATCTTTTTGAAAAAGAAAAAAATCCCAATATCTTCATAATTCCAAAAGGAACTAGAACATTTTAATTTCAATAAACTTGAAGTTTACAATCTCACCAAATAAACGTGAAAGTCAATACAATACTGTGGATTCTGTACAAATTAATACCCATGAAATACTTATTAAAGGCCAGGAAACTAGGTAATTTTTCTAAAGTATCTTGTTTGATGCTCACAGAGCCATCTATGAGAGTGTGTTGTGACTCCACTTTACACAGGAGGCATTTAGCTTGGGTTAGGTAGCCTGCCCCAGGCTATACAGATGGCAAGGGGTACAGCTTGTCTCTAAGCAAGTTTGACTATAGTTTTAGCCCTTGCTGTATGCACAAGAGTGAACTCATTGCTTATGATAAAAGGAAGTAGTGTCTCTGAGACCACTACTTTCAGAAATGTCCTCCTTCCTCAGTTCCCTCTGTCTACCTTTCTTTCCTGCATTTCACGGAGGAAGGAGGACATGAGCTCCCTCCAGCTGTGTTTGTAATCCATGTTGCTCTTACTATGAAGTCCCCTCTTTTCTTCTACTCTTCAGTGGTCCTGGTCCCACTGTGACTCCCCTGTAGATGCCAGCAGGCATCTGGCAACTCTGGAGGCAATGCTGAAATGTTCCACAGATCTTTCAGTGCTCTCCTGCTCCAGTCTGAGTTTCAGCCTCTTCTTCCCACCCACCCAGTGAATTTATGATCCTATTTTTTTATTTGCTTACTTATTCTTTGCCACAATTATCTTTTCTGGTAAGTTTTACCAATGAATGTGAGCCAAGATGGTCCTATAAGGACTATCCCATGGTTGTATGCCACAGACCTCACCCATACTTAGAGATAACAAAAGAATAAGATATAGAAAAAAAAGAAAAGATTATGATTGTTTTCTACATTTCAATATCTACTCCTTGTCTGGAAATCTCCCAGCCTTTCAGCCCCATTCCCAAGTTTTTCATGTATTCCCGAATGTAAGAGCTACAGTTCTGACATCTGGTTCATGCCCATGAGAAAACAAAATAAAACAATGAAACAAAAAAATATACCAAACACAAAACACGGTGTAGGCCACTGGGAACCTCATGGCAAGAACTCTCTGGGGATAGCAGTGGCCCTCGCCATTGTCTAAGTCATATCATGTCCACTACCTCTATTTCACCTGTGGCATGTCTCTCCAGGTCACTTCCATGAGATCTTTGCCCAAGGGACAGAGAAGACTTGCTAAAAATATGATTTTGCAGAAAAAACAGACCCGTGCCTCAACTACATGTTTCTACTGTTAGAACCACAAAAAAGTTATGTTTAGAATACAGCACTTTTGGTTTCAACATTACAGTGCTGTGTTGGCAAATTATTGAACAGCTTTAACCAATAAAAGGAAACACCAAAACTTGTCCTGCAAGGACCTGAGGAAGTCACAGGGTATGTAGGTGATGATTCAAATTTGTCTGCCAAGTGTTTTGTGTCTTTTGTTTTCTGTGACTTTACTCATTAGCCACTAAGTGTTGTTCTGTTTAGCTGTAGATACTGGGATAAACATAAGCTAAAAATCACTCTGAATGCTTTAGACTAATGAATTTTGTGTCTCGGAGTTCCTGTTTTAAAACACAAGATTATACTTTCCAATGCGCATTTCTATGCAGGTGACATTTTCTTTTTCTTCCTGAGGCAGCTTTTATTTCTGGGCATAAAAGAGACAGAGAGTGGTGGAGACTGGAGAAAAATAAGGATTAAAATTAGGCTTCTTACAGAGGACACTTATAATGACAAACAACATTCAGTTCTTGACATGAACCAGAGCAAGAATACTATTACTTGAACAAAGCTAGAACTTGAGAACCAGGCTCTTGGGAAACAGAAATTCTTTTCTAACACCGGAGGGATCTCATTGTTGATTTTCATCCAGGGTAGTAAAGATGATTCTTTTGGTCCAGAGTACAAGGAATTGATGGAATATTCTATCTCCTGGGACATCAGGATTGTGGACAAAGAAGAAAAGACAGTAGAGGTAGTGTCTGGGGTCCCTGTAAGCATTTTTGCCATCAGAGATAAAAACAGTGAGCAGCGAGACGGAAACCCCACTCAGCATAACTAACTTACCAGTGCTGGATCAAACTTTTTAAGTCTGACCCTGAGCAGTTCATGTTTTACATATTTCAACACAGTACAAGTTTGGAAAAAAGGTTTCCACATGACAGTTACCACAATGAAGCTCAAGATGTGATTACATCACAACTCCTTTGTAAAGGACATGTCTTTTGCAAGGTATCTGTGACCTCTTCCACACACAGGACTGAGAAACAACACTTGACTGAGAAACAATATTCAGGATAAGGGTCTAGAAGGGAAACACTTGTAATAAGCATAATAGTAAACATCTTCGGCAAAGTACAAGAAGCCTCTTTTGTAAGGTTGGGTTCTATGGAGTGAGAAACAATGCTCAGAATAAGAAGCGTATGGCTTTACAGATTAGCAAAAGATCACTAGGCTATTAAACAACAACCACTCACAGACTTCTTGGATGGAAACAGGTATGCACATTTCTTCATGTGAAGAGAAGCCAGTGTGTTTAACAATTCTGGTTTCTCTAATGCTTATTATCAGTGAGCATGTGGACCTCCTGCCCTCTGTAGTTGTGATCCGCCAGTTTTCAGTTAAAACTGAAGCTCAAAATAGGGCCGATGTTTCCTTAAGGCCGTCAGCTGGGTATGTGATGTCTTAAGAACATTGAAATTGAATAGGCTTGAATAACTTTGGAAACTTCTCTGTGGTGGTTTGAATAGGTGTGGCCCTTATAGATTCATGTGTTTGAATGCTTGGCCCATTGTGGGTGGCACTTTTAGTAGGTTTGGCCTTTGAGTAGGAGTGGCCTTGTCGGAGGAAGTACATTACTGTAGGACTGTGGGAGGGGGCTATAAGGTCTGCTGTGCTCAAGCTCAGCCTAATGTGGAGGACAGCCCTCTTCTGCTTCCTTTGGATCAAGATATAGAACAAGATCTTGGCTCCTTCCACACCATGTCTGCCTGTACACTGCTTCCATGCTTCCTGCCATAATGGTAAATGAACTAAACCTCTGAAACTGTAAGCCAGCCCCAGTTAAAGGTTTTTTTCTTTATAAGCCCATATATGTATGTATGTATATATATATATCGTCATGCTGTCTCCTTACAGCAATGAAACCCTAAGTAAGACACTCTTTTTATGCATATGATCCTTGTCACCATGACATTAGGTAGTAGTGTTGCTACAAGGACAGAGGAATAGAAAAAGATAGAGAGGCAGACCTTGTTATCAGAATGCTATTGCTTCAGCTGTAAGATTTCTTATATAAGCAATTTTTGTGATAACATGTGCTGAGTAGAGTATTGAGGTGGTCCTTGTGTAACTCTACACTGTTGTCACTGCTCTTGAATGAGGAAACAGAAATCACTGAGAGTCTGGGGGAGGATCCTTCCAAAGGTTGTCACTATACTATGGTAAAGAAGTTTTATTTTGGACCACAGCAGAGTGACCACATGAGCCAGAACGTCATGACATCCATGAAAGGGTTCCAGAGTAAAGAAGGATTTATAGCAGTGCCTATAAATGGTATGGAGTACAGTAGGGAGGAATAACTAATGAATTGTGCTTATAATGCTGAGTACAGATGTCAGTGGCTTTTAAAAGCAAATTGGTGTTCCACAGATTCCGCCAAACACTTTGAATGCTTGTATGAAAGCATCACACTTCACCATCTTGAACAAGATGGGACATCAGGGAATCCTCTGAAATGGTTGTCACATTTTGTTTCTTGAACGAATATGTTTACTTTGTGAAAGTTCACATAGCTGTACATTCATGATGCATTCTTATTTGTACATGTATATTATACTTAAAATCCCTATACAAATCATTTCTACCATACAAATGAAACACACACACAACACACACACACACACACACACACACACACACACACGTCAGCAGGTGGGTGGTTGTGAAAAATCAAAAGACAGATATAGAAAAATAAAAAAGTTATCGTTTTCTCAGCACATTTAAGAAGATTGTTACTAAAACTGTAGGCTTGCTTCATGTGATTTCACCAAAAGAGAAATGAGTAAAAAAAAAAAAATCATCTTAGAAAGAGCTCAAGTCTGCAAAGGCAGTGATGCCATAAGGAGATCTGGGGCTTATCATCTAACTTTAGAACCATGTGACATAATGTCTCTAGATTACATATTGGGCTGTAAGAATTTAAAAACACATTGAGAAATCATTGCACATGTATTCTGCTTTCCCTAAGAAACTATTTTTCCAAACAAGTTATTTTTGCTAACATCACATATTTTATAATATTCTGAGAGATCTTCAGCCATCTTTAACTTGAGTATTCTCTAATCCTAGGTTGAACTTTTCCTGAAAGATCTTAAAATTCATCAAGATATTGTGGAAAGTATATTTAATTAGAATGAGGAGGATGCAGGTTAGAGACTGCTTTCTCTTGATATTTAAAGAACCCTGGGAGAATTGTAGGATTCTTTGGGCCATGGCAGGAAATACTGACTCTGACTCTCCAGTAAAGTCAGACTTTGTAGGTTCAGGGCAAGCCCTACACAAGACTTAAGCCACTTCAGACACAAGCTGCATGCTTTGGTGATCCCAGGAAACCTGTATTGTTGTCCAAGTGGTTTTAACCTCTGAGGTTCTAGTTATTTGCCTAAGGTTTGATAATTTATTAGAATACTACCCAGGACCCAGTAAAATGTTCTGTTAACTACTGTAGCATAGTTATAAAGGGCACAGAGGAGGAACAGATGTATAACGAGATACTCAGGGCTATGTCTGTAAGCATCCCAAGTAGGGCACTTACAGTTCTTCAGGATAGTAATCCTCACCTCCTTGATGTATTCTCATAACCTAGGAAAACTCACCTCAGCTCAGTTTAGTTTTTAACTGGGGCTTCACTATATAGATACATTTCATTGATTGACCATTATTTGCAATTGAGTTTGAACTTCACACATTCTTCCCTCCTAAGACATTTAGTTGATGCTGTGTCTTAAACCCCCAGAACTATGTTGTCCATTGAACTGTCTTGAATTGCGGATTACCTAGGGTGTGGGTAAATGGTTTTATTTCTATTAGGAAATTCCAAGTCTGTATTTCTCTCTTTCTCTCTCTCTTTCTTTCTTTCTTTCTTTCTTTCTTTCTTTCTTTCTTTCTTTCT
>NW_021604587.1:9238564-9255276 GCF_004785775.1 Grammomys surdaster
TCTTTCTTTCTTTCTTTCTTTCTTTCTTTCTTTCTTTCTTTCTTTCTTTCTTTCTTTTTCTTTTTCTTACTATTCTCTTCAGGAAATAGAAACAAAGAGCAGACACATTTTTATGGGCAACAGGCTGTTTGTCTATCTAATGTTGGTGTGAAGATTCTACAACATGAAGAAATACAGCATGTAGGATGCTTTACATGATTTTTGGTTTATAATGAGAAATGAGAAAGCTAAGTATGCAACCTGAAAGAAGCTACATCATCTGAGTAGGCAGAGTTTTCCCCTGAATGTTCAGCTGTCCTCTGCCACCTGGAGTTTAATAGCCTGTCTTTGAAAGAATGGATTCACAAAATGTCTCAGTAGAGAGCTTGGCTCTGTGAAGCCTGAGGGTCTGGGCAACAATTCCCCCCCCCACTAATGCTGAGTTTCTGTAGAACTCTAGGCAGACAGTACAAATGCTTTGCTCAATCCCATTCTCTATATACACCAATATCCTGAATGTTGCTATATCTGAGTGAGGATAAGAAGGCAATGGGGAGGACAAAAACCTCTCACCCCTGCTGAGAATGTTTTTTTTTTAATCTAACAATATTATGAACCATGTTCATAGTCAAGCACATTCCTTAATTTACTTGTGACCTATGTACAGTAATAACTCTGTTGACTTTCTTGATCTATGTTTTATTAGCCTGACACTCTGTATAATATACATCACAAATCACCTTATGATCTCATTAAAGCTCTTTAGATAAAAATAAGTATATCAAAACATTTTCCCTTAATCTCTTAAAACTTTTAACAATGTAACTTCAAAAGTTATCAAGATCATACATTGTTATTTTTGTTAAATCTCTGAAGAAGAGCACATGACCACCATTCTTGAGTATATATAACTATCATTTTATCATTCATTATCATATATTATTTATTATCATTTATTATTTATCATATATCATTTATTAGTTTCTTGATCTCTTTATTAATACCCTTGCCTAAATATATATTAAAATATATTGTTGATGAACATAACATTGCTTCATTTTGACACAACCTGAAATTGTTTTCTGTAGAGTCAATTTAAGAATCCCAACTTTTCTGGAGTAGAAGTCTTCAGGCTGCTATGGACGATGACACTTTTGTCTATTAGGACATTTTCATAGCTGATTTTATAAAAGCATGCTAATCTAGTAGACACAGAAGGTGTCTGTTCAAGGAAGGACTCAATGGTCTCTGCAGTGAAAAGCTACCCTATACCTCAAGGATGCTCCAATTGGTTCTTCTTTGAAGTTTCTACAGACTTAAAATATTTAATACTATGATCCAGAAAAATTGGTGCCTTTTATGGCTTATAAATTAGCAAGTTGTTATGTCTCCCTTTTCATTTCTAATTTTGTTAATTTGGATACTGTCTCTGTGCCCTTTAGTTAGTTTGGCTAGAGGTTTATCTTTCATGTTGATTTTCTCAAAGAACCAGCTTTTGGTTTTGTTGGTTCTTTGTATAGTTCTCTTTGTTTCTATTTGGTTGATTTCTACTCTGTGTTTACCTATTTCTTGTGGTCTACTCCTCTTGGGTGTATTTGCTTCTTTTTGTTCTAGGGCTTTCAGGTGTGCTGTTAAGTTGCTAGTGTAGGATCTCTCCAAGTTCTTTAAGAGGGCACTTAGTGCTATGAATTTTCCTCTTAGCACTGCTTTCATTGTGTCTCATAAGTACGGGTATGCTGTGTCATCATTTTCACTGAATTACAGGAAGTCTTTAATTTCTTTATTTCTTCCCTGACCAAGTAATCATTGAGTAGAGAGTTGTTCAGTAACTAAGGGAATATGGGTTTTCTTTTGTTTTTATTGTTATTGAAGTCTAACTTTAGTTTGTGGTGATCTGATAGGACTTATGGGATTATTTCAATCTTTGTGTATCTGTTGAGGTTTGTTTTGGCCCTCTGAGAGGCCAAACAAGCAGCTGACTGAGACAGAGGCAGATAGTTACACCCAAACAATGGACTGAAGTCAGAGACTCCTACAATTGAACGAGAGAAAGCCTTGAAGAAGTTGAGGAGGGTGATCCCACAGGAAGACCAGCAGTCTAACCTAACCTGGACCCCTGAGATCTCTTAGATACTGAACCAGGCAGCATATATTAACTAGAGTGCACTGAAATATCAAATGAGCACCCTCAGTGGGAGGGTGACTCAGCTAGACTCCAGCTCCCATCAACAGAGAAGACTGGTGGGTATGAGGCTGATGAGGATTTGAAGATTGTTCCAGGAGTACAATGGGGGTACGAGTGGAATGCCCATTGAAAGCTGATATAGACAGAAGAAGAATTTCAGCTCAGTTTCTTTGGTTACAGATTTTTAGATTAAGAATATAATTCTTGAGATGTGCAGCTCAGTCTCCATGTGGGTCTCCAACAACTGGAGTGGAGCCTTTCCCTAAAGCTGTAGTCTGACTGTGGTATAAGTTCCCCAACAAGGCTGTCTTGTCTGGTTCGGTGGGAGAAGATGCACCTAATCAGGCAGAGACTTGCTGTGCCACTGTGGGAATATTAGGGGAGCACCCTCTCAGAGGAGAAGGAGAGGGAGATGTGGGGAGGTATTCTGTGAGGGGTACAAGGAGGGGATAGAATTTGGGATGTAACTAACTAAATATTAATTTTTAAAAAAGAAAAATTAACAGGTTGTTTTTTAACCTGAGTTGATTTGTGATTTGTACTAAGGGTTTTCTAATCTTCTGTCATTTATGCTCTGGCTGTTCCCCTGTTAATCAAAATTAAATATAGCAAACACTTTCTAGAAGAGAAGAAAAGAAAATGAATGAATACTGGGGTAAGTGATGACTTCAGGTTAAAAATAATGCTATCGATTTGAATTATTCATAACATAAGAGAAGTACAAGTGTTTAGGGACATCAGTTTATTGAAAAGGTAATGTTAAGAAGAGAAAAGAACTGAGAAGTAGAGAAAGGAATTTTCCATTCCTTCATCTTTAGTTCAGCTGTCCCTTGTAGTTTTTGACAGTTGAATGAGGCTTGAGAGACAGGGCAGATGCACAGTTCTATTTCTTGGATTGGTACATGCAAGGTTACCATTTAGTCTTTTTTGTTTTAATAAAAAATGTGTACAGGTATTTTGCATGCATGAATGTCTGTGCATGAGATCTGTGGCTGATGCTCACAGAAGCCAAAATAAGGGGTTAGAGCCACTGAAACTACAGTTACAGATGATTGTGAACAGCTAACATTGGTGCTAGTAATCAAACCTCTCAAAGAGCAGCCAGTACTCTTTTTGAGCCATTTCTCCAGGCCCCTATCAATGAATTATTCTTAAAGCCTTTTTGCGACTTTTCAATTCCCAGCTTTTTGACCTCCTTTGACTTTGCTATCTCCTCTTCCTATCCATCTTAGTGTTTTTTTGATATTTCTGTTTACTGAACTGTATTCCAGTCAATGTATATATCTCTTCACATCATCTGTCTTTATACAGACAGAAAATTTAGTCTGGAAATGCATTTTGGGGAGAATGTGGAGTAATAAGAACTTTTAATATATCATTTAGTGAATGCTAAATTTTATAAACACCCTGGGAAATTTTTGGAAAGTTTTATAAAGTAGATAATATTTATTCTACAACTTAATAACTCCTTTTTGATGTTTTCATGCAAGTAATGGGTCTAATTTCCTACTTCCCAGAAATCTTAGGATTAAATGGGTCAATAACTATAAAACAAATAGAAGTTACTGTAACAGTTAGTACCCTCTGTTAAGGTTTTTCATTTTGATTTCTAACTACCAAAACTCATGTTAAGGCTTGATCCTCAGTTTCTGACAGGTGGTGATGACTTTAAGAGGCATTTGATGGCTTGAAGCATCCATTATCCTGAGTAGGTTAATGTGTGTGTGTGTGTGTGTGTGTGTGTATGTGTGTGTAGATGGGTTTGAAATAGGATGAGTTCATCCTCATTCCCTGTCTTTGCAGGTACCCACTTGCCATCATGAGGACTTCACACAAAGTCACAATGATGCTGGTGTCTTGATCTTGAATTCCCAGGTCCTGTCTATTTGTGCAGGAGCTATTTTTGTTCTGCTATCATATCTATGTCAACACATTCCTTGAAGTTTATGTTTCTAGAGAGTGGGGTTTGTTTGAAGTACATATCAGAGCCTACTGATTTATTTAATAGACAATTTCTGAAAGCCCACTACATAACACAGGTTGCTATTCTACACACTGAGTTAAATCAACTGAGTGTATGATAAACACTGAAAGTTAATTTTCCAAATGAGAGGTGCAGCCTGATGCGGGAGAATGGAATGTTAGAGGTCAGGTTGTACTGAGCTATCTCTTTCTGATGTTGTAAGTGTGGTCTATCTTTCTCCTTCTTTTTTTTTGAGACCAGGGTCTGTCCCTGAGTTGAAAAGTCCTGCTTTCAAAGAGGTTGGTGGGCAAGCAAGGTCTAAAGTCAGAAGTTGGTTGACTTCTTGCAATGAGGAGGAATATTCACTAGAGGGAGTATGAGGTATTTAATCAAACAGGAAGCAATGCTTTTATTTTAGTATATTGGAAAAAGTTGGAGTTACTAGAATACAGTTCATTGAAGCCAGTTCTGGTGTCCCCAAGCATAGTGGGATTCTGTGTAAGAGGTTAACATCAGGTCTGGGCAGAAAGTGTAGCCAAAGTTGGTCCTATTACTAAAACACTAAAGAGTAAAATACTGCAGCCACAATATTTTATTACAATGCCAGCAGGAAAATTCTAAGTTCTGAAAGTTTTTTTGTCACAGCAAATTCAGTACTCAGGGTAAGAGTATGGCCTATTCTAAGGAGAGACACAATCCATATCTCAATCAACAAGGGAACAAGGACCTCTGTACATGTTAAAAAACAAAAAGCAAATTCAATGGTCAAACCTAAATACCCTTATAAACACTGCTCCTCAGGCCTTCTAGGATGGAATGTCAACACTTGTTCTTATCATTGAATTGTCACATCTTTAAGGTCCAAAAACCATGACCTGTACAACCTGTGAACTAAAACATTAACCCTATTGCAATCAAACCTAAACCTACAACAATCAAGAATGTTTAATTCATACCATTTTTATTTCAGCAAGCATTTCTGATGGCCTATCATTTTGAAGATGAAGTCTATTGTTTTTATTATATATATTTTAATTACGTAGGGGCCAGGTGTGAAAGGAGGCCAGAAGTAGGCATTGAATGAGAACTGTGCCCATCTGCATGTGGGAACAGATCTACAATCCTCTACAGGAAACTACACTTTGCTGAGCCATCTCTCTAGCTCCTCTACCTGTCTACAGTGTTGGAGAACAAGGTTTCTTAGTAAGAAAGCAGCTGTCATTCAACAAAGAGGACATCCCTAGACAATGTTGTTTGCTGTTAACTTTGCAGGCGGCTTTATCTCTTTGTCACTGAATGAATAATAACCTGGAAGATTTTTAATAAATCACTTAAAGCTAATCTAACTTTTGTGACGTATTACTATTTAATCCTCACTGCAATTCTTTGATATAGGTAATAGTGAAGTCTCACGGGGCTGAAGAGATATCTAAGTGGTTGGAGTAATGGCCACTCTTTCAGAGGATCTGAATTTATTTCCAGCACCTACATGCTGGCTCACACCCATCTATATCTCCAGTTTCAGGGGACCCAGTTCTCTCTTCTGGTCTTTACCAGAACGAGGCATGCAAGTGGTTTACAGGCGCATATCCAGGCAAAACACTCGTATACATCTAAAAATTAAAACAAAACAATCCTATTTTTTTCAGATAAGGAAACTGAAGTATCAGGAGTAGGAAGTTGCCTCAGAGAGAAGAGAAAGCTCAGATAGAGATTACAGTCTCCAAATCAAATCATTAGTTTTCTAAACCAAACCTGACCTGCTAAGTGAGTTCCCATACCAAGGCCAATGACAAATATACTATCAAATAGAAATGGAACTGCTCTCATGGAAGAAAAATAAGTCACCAGCATTTAAGTCAGGATGTGAGACAGCCTCATCTACATGCTGTCACAGAAAGGGAGATTTAACTGCTCATCTGAACCCCAGTGCTTAGTTATGCCCCTCACCTATTGAGGGCTGCACACATGTATAAGTTCACATGACTTGCAAGCACACTGTGCACAGGGCTGATCTCTATTTTGTAGAAGAATAAAACATAATCCACCAATGTGCAGCGTTATGTACATTGTAAGTTTTGATCTGAGATCCATACCCCGGAGTTATGATTTGTGCTTTTGTTATACAAAATAGAAAGATACAAGAATTAAGGGATACAAACACCACAAAAGGGAATAATAGGTAGAGAGAAGAGCTCATGCATAAAGAAGGGGTTTGTAATAGAGAGGGGGTTAGGAATGAAGGCAGTTAGGAAAAGAGAGGCGTTAAGGAAGGAGGGGATAGGAATAGAGAAGGGTTAAAGAATAATGAGGTTATAAAGGGAGAGAGAGCTAGGAGTAGAAGAGGCTCAGCAGTAGAGAGGGGTTAGGAATAAGGGGAGTAAGGAGGAGAGAGGTAGTTAGGAGTAGAGATGGGGAAGAAATGGAAGTGATAGGATGTCTGAGCCCCACTGCAAGGAAATGCAGTGGCGTTTAAGCTCAGGTGACATCATTTTAGAGTTATTCACATTGCTGGAATGTAAACATCTCTCTATTCTCCAATCTGCTACACACATGTATGGCTTGTATAAATAAAATTTATTTTGGTAGTGTGTTGTGGATCCGGAAAAGAATACGAATTTCATATATGGTTTAAAAAAAGTCACAAGGTACCTATGGAAGGAGTGTAAACAAACAAGTGTGGCAATAGAAAGCAGTAGTAAATAGAATAGCATGATTTTACTTCTTTTTCTATGGTGAGGCTTTGGAACTTTTCAGAACATGCAAAGGAATTTTGAGGTGATCTTATCAAGGTCTTTGGTACTGGCTGATAACCAGATTCAGAGATAACATTCAGAGATTTGAACTTACTAAAACTACTAGAAGACAAATGGTTTTTTGACAGCTAACATTGTATCAAGTATATAGTCCCTGAATAAACAAGTATTTATTGAATTAAAATAATGAATATCTTAATATCTTCTTAAATAAGTTAATTTACTTAAATTAACTTAAATAGTTAATGGCTAGAAGTCAATTATTTTATTTTATTGTGCTTGTCAATAGCAAGTAACACGTTTCTACCCCACCCTATCTATGCCTTTATTTTGTGACTTATAGTATAAGCTGTTAGTAGTTGCTAATAGCATTTAGCCTGTCATGGTTACATTTAAATGCAGATGTTATGAATAAGATTAACAAATATGTGGTAACAGATTAATGAAATTTTGGAAAATTGAACTCAGTTTGATGAAATAAGGTAAGATAAACCAAAGAATAAAGTTTGTCCTGAGCAAAAATTAAAAAAAAGTCCTTCCTAAATTTTCTATTAGCCAGTTCCAAAATAGAACACTTTTAAATAATGCACCATAACTTTACAATACTGATTCTTTGAACTCGTTTCAGTTTTTGTTTCTTTTGTACATTCTTATGAACATTCATTTGCCTCACAAGTATTTACTGACTCCAGACTTCTGAGCACTGAGGCAGTGAGAATCTGGTGTTCAGGGAACTGGCTGTGGTTTCAGCTACAAATAACAGACTTCACTGCACTAGCTAAATATCAGAAAAAACATGCCGATGTAGTTAGGTAATTCATAGCATTATAGAGGGCAAGAATTAGCACAGAGCTCATGCAACCAGGATGGGTGCCCAAATGTCACAGCACTGGCAACTTTGGGAAATACAGAAGTCCCTCCAGCTGCCACTATCAGGCGTCAGCCTCACAGCTTTACCAGGGTGCTCCATGTGAGATGCTCTTTGCACAGGCCCATGACTGCCCCACCTCTGGAAGGAGCTCTCTAGCAACAGAGGAGAACAGATTCCACTTGGCAGTTCCTTTCTTCTATAAACCCTAGTTGGATGTATGCAGCTAGGGAAGATGAGGTCCTTATCTTAGTTACAAGGAAATATGGAAAAGCTAGTGGGTAAATTCTGACTTCTACCAGAGGGAGATAGGCTCATAGTACAAGAAATACTTCTAACACAAAGGAGCTCTCACCCCATGCTAGATAGCCGCATCGGCAGCCCTTGGCCCCCACAGCCACAGAGTCATATAGGAGGATAGCTGAGAATGTTTTGGACAAGAAGAATTTTGCCCTGAAATATCTTAGCCTAACTCCTTGTTTTGCTTGGTCTTTCTTGGTCTTGTCTCAGTTGGTATTTCTTCCCACTACTTGTTGTAAGGGAAAATCCTAATATTCAGTTTTGTTTTATGTAATGAGACTATTTGTTATCTTTTTAGAGTTTCTGATATGTGCTAGGCTCTACACAAGAGAACTTTATATATATTTTATCTTACCTTTATTATTCTCTCTCCCTCTCTCTTTCTCTCCCTATCCCCACCTCTCTCTCTCTCTCTCTCTCTCTCTCTCTCTCTCTCTCTCTCTCTCTGTGCGTGTGTGTGTGTGTGTGTGTGTGTGTTTGCTTTGTGAATAAAACATAGGGCTCCCACACTTTCAAAGCTAGTGCTGTGCCACGGTGTTCCTAATCCTCCAACAGCATTCCCCATCAACACACAAATCAATACACCAATAAGATATTCTCCCAGACTTCAGTTTTATAGGCAAGAGGACCAAGGTTATAGGTAGTTCAGATGCCTTACTGATTTCTGTGGTGGGAGATAGAGTGAGTGAGTACTGGAGTTTGGACCAATACCACCAAAATTTACTAATAGCTGTACTCCTCTAACCTAGAGTACAACATTTTGATCTTAAGTTTGTGCATCATCATTGGTCAACAGGCTGTGTGTCTTCCTCTATGCTACCTAATGGCTTGTAGTCCATCAGATCCACATCTCCTTTTGCTGATGAAGTGAAGCAAGTGATTTGACTTAACTTTGGAGAGATTTTAAAATATGAACAAAGTGAAGGCCATATATGGCTTCCTGTGGGAGAAAAAACAAAACTAAGATAAATCTGTCAGTCTAGTGATCTGAACAGGTAGTTCTCAAAAGACCAATGAGAGAGAGGTGGGGAGACAGAAATAATTGTAGGGAGATCTTCCTTTCTCTGCCTTGCTAGTCACTGGGATTACAGGCACCATAACTCAGGAATTAATGCTTGAACAGCAAACACTTTACTGACTGAGACTTCTTTCCATTTCCTGGGTTTTAGAATAACATATTTTTTTTCTCTGTGATAAGTTTGTGTTTTTTACATTGATAAGATATTGGCTCATATGATTATGGAGGCTAATGAATTACATGATCTGCCGTATGCAAAGTGAAGACCAAAGAAAATCAGGGACAGGTTTGGGTGGTGTTGCCTTGTCCTCAGCAAAGGACTGATGAGCTTTCTAACAGCTAAATCCACCCATCTGTTGGCTTTTGGTCTCTTAGTTTTCTGAAAACTATAAGACTGCCAGACACACATGGAATGAGGTTAGGAATCTTTTGAGATCCATGAAAGAACACTGTTGACTGGCTTTCTTCTCATGGCTTGTTCAATTTGCTTTTCTATATAGTGCAGGACCACCTCCCAGGAGCTACAAGACTCACAATGGCCTGGGCCCTCCCACATCAATGACTGATTAAGAGGATGCCCTGCAGAACAGTCTTTTGGAGACATTTTCTCAATTGTTGTTCTTCTTTCCAAACAACTCTAGTTTGCACCAAGTGGACATAAAACTACTGCACACATATATCAATCACCACTTGCCTCATGGCCAAAGGCGTGGTATTATATATTTATATATTGCTTACATTTATACATTCTTTTATGAGACATGTTGCTTCTTAAGAGTATCTGCTAAATATGACCATCAATATATGCCTATACATTTCTAAAATGCAAAGTCTCCTAGCTCCTAAGTAGCTAATAATGATTTTTATTTCAAAACATGTGATATTACTTAAAAATAAGATTTGAGAAAAGAAGTTTAAAACTAACTTTGAAAATGTTTTTCCTCCAGCATAGAATGTATTTTGTATATTTGTGAGAAATCTCAAACTGTGTTGCATGGAGTATCTGGGGCATGAATGAGATGCTCCTGGGAGGATATAGGGTGAGGTAGAGGCATCCTAGGCTCACAAAACCCTGATCCTCCAGGACCACTTCCTTAAATAGAATGATTCTGCTGAAGAAGGCACCAGTGAAGGACAGAAAGTACATCTTCTTCTAGTCACAAATAAGTTTATGAGTTAGGCTGAACCACTGGCCGTGGGTTTTTTATTTTTCCTTAAATATAAATTCTTGTCTTCAATATTTCCATATTCATTCATCAAGTAAGCAATGTTCTTAAAGTACTTATCTCTCTGTATCCACATGGGGTGGGTTCTGGGATTCCCAGCAGATACCAAAGTCCATTGGAAACCCATGAATGTCTTCCCATGTATGTCTAATCATCTCTCGGTTACTTATAACATCGGATGCAAAGTGAACTCTTTGTGAAGAGATGTAAGGCAATAGTGACAAAATACAGAGTCTGCCTGTGTTCAAGGCAGATACATTTTTTTTGCTAATATTTTTTCATTCACAGATGTTTGAATCTATGGATGTAAAACAGTTGGTTCTGAAAGTCTGACTGCTTACTCTTTGAACAAATATACTATTTTGAATTACTCTAAATGATCTTGTTCACTAAGATTAACAGATTTTGGGTGTGGAGCACTGGCCTATGATATTAATTATGTTGAAGCCAAGGAAGGTGGGGCACAATTCTGAAGTCAGCCTGGGCTACATCTTAAAATCAAGGTAGGACATCCCAGTTGAACCAGTGACGCTGTCTAAAAATTTAAAAAGTGAAAGGAGGGTTTTGACATAACTCTATAGCAATTCACATGTGTAAAGTCCTGGGTTCTAACCTTAGCACATAAAAACTAAAAGCAAAGGCAAAACACAAATCAAATGAAGCAAATGAACAAACACCCCTCTCTCAACTCTTCGCTTCCATTCCTAGCCACCCTTGGCAACCTTGCTCAGGGTTGTCACAAATGTCTTCTGCTTTGAGTGCAGTCAGCATCTCTTTCCACATGTCTCCAGCATCTGGCTGTAAGCTTTATCTAACCCAAGAACTGGCAGTACACAGAAGCTAAGAGCGCCTTAGTGATATGTCCAAAGTGGTTAGGCAAGCCTTGTCACTTAACCTAAGCCTCTGGTTGTAAACTGGGTGCCCTTTGCATCAATTCTTCTTTCTTCTTCTTCTCTCTTAATATTTCTTCTTATTCTCTATTTCTTTTGGTCTTCAAAATTGTTTTCCCTTAATGTTTTGTTTATTAGCTACCAGTTGAAAAATCACTGTGGCATACTTCTAATACAGCTTGCCTGAAGAAGCTGATAGATACCATACATGGGATAATTTTGGGGTTTTTAAAAAATGTGTGTATGTATGCATGTATGTATGTATCTTTTTCTTTATTCTTCTCTCATATGGTTTTAAGGCTGCACAAGGTGACTGACCTAGTAGGTGTAAAAGGGTCATAAGAGCAGGCAAAAGAATCAGGAACACCCTCACTTCCACTGTTAAGAGTCCCCCCTCCACACACACACATACACCCAAGATAAAGAATGTCATTTGGAACCATTTGAGTGACTAATGTTTTCTCCTATTTCATTAGTTGTTTTTGGTTCTTCCCTAGGTCTCTGTGATATCAGCTTCCAGTTCCTGGACATCTAGGCAGTGTCACCAGTGTCAGGCATGGGTTCGCTCTTGTGGCTTGGGCCTCAAGTTTGGCCAGTCATTGACTGGCTACACCCACAAGCTCTGAGCCACCATTGCTCTAGCACATTTTGCAGGCAGGACAGGTTGTGAGTCGAAGGTTTTGTAACTGGGTTGGTGTCTCAGGCCCACCACAGGAAGTGTTGGCTGGTTACAGAAGATGGACAGTTGAGGCTTCGTGTCCTCCATTACTAGGAATTTTCACTAGGATCACCCTCATAGGTTAGAGGAAGTTTCTGCTGCACTAGGTCTCCACATCACCCATAAATGCCCACTTATTCTAGCCGTCACTCCCCATTCTGTCTCCCCCACCCTCACGCTCCCATTTGATTTCTTCTGTTCTCATCACCATCGGCTCCCAGTCAATCTGCAAAATTCTATTTCCGCTTCCCAGGGAGACCAATGTATCCCTCCCTAAAGCCCTCTTTGTTACTTAGCTTCTCTGGATCTGTGGATTGTAGTGTGCTTATTCCTTATTTAACAGCTAGTATCTACTCATAAGTGAGTACATATTATATTTGTCTTCTGGGTCTGGGTTGCCTTGCTCAGGATGATTTTTTTTCTAGTTACACCCATTTGTTTGCAAATTTCATGT
Source organism: Grammomys surdaster (assembly GCF_004785775.1). NCBI lineage: Eukaryota > Metazoa > Chordata > Mammalia > Rodentia > Muridae > Grammomys > Grammomys surdaster. The sequence continues at coordinate 9,250,922 of NW_021604587.1, forward strand.
TGTCATTTTCCCCCCTAGCATCCTCCATTTTGTAAATATATCGTATTTTACTTATTTATTCTTCAGTTGAGGTACATCTAGGTTGTTTTAAGTTTCTGGCTGTTATGAATAAAGCTTTTATGAACATAGTTGAGCAAGTGTCTTTCTGGGAGGATGGAGAATCTCTTGGGTATGCCCAAGAGTATTATAGCTGAGTCTTGAGGCATATTGACTTCCAATTTTCTGAGGAACCACCATATTGACTTCCATAGTGGTTGTACAAGTTTGTACTCCTACCATCAATGGAGAAATGTTTCTTCTTGCTCCAGATCCTTACAAGCATGAGCTGTTACTTTTGCTGTTGATTTTAGCCATTCTTATAGGCATAAGATGGAATCTCAAAGTAGTCCTGATTTGCATTCTCCTGATGGCTAAAGATGTTGGACATTTCTTTAAGTGTTTCTCAACCATTTGTAATTCCTTTATTAAGAATTCTCTGGACTCACTGATAAGTGGATATTACCCCCAATGCTTGGAATACCCAAAATATAGTTCATAGACCACATGAAACTCAAGAAGTAGGAAGACCAAAGTGTGGGTGCTTTAGTCCTTCTTAGAAGGAGTAACAAAATACTCAAGGAAGCAAATATGGAGACAAAATGTGGAGCAGAGTCTAAAGGAAAGGCCATCCAAAGACGGCCCCACCTGGGGATCCATCCCATATACAGTCACCAAACCTAGACACCACTGTGGATGCCAAGAAATACATGTGATAAGAGCCTGATATAGCTCTCTCCTGGGAGGCTCTGCCATTGCCTGACCAATAAAGAGGCTGATGTTCTCAGCCAACCATTGAACTGAGCATGGGGTCCCCAATGGGATCCCCAGTGGAGGAGTTAAAGTAAGGACTTAGGGAGCTGAAGGGGTTTGCAAACACCTAGGAAGAACAATAATATCAACCAACCAGAACACCAGTGTAGGGGAATTTGAGGGCAGGGAGGTGGGAGTGGGTGGGTGGGTGAGGGAACACACCCATAGAAGCAGAGGGGAAGATGGGATAGCGAGTTTCAGGGAGGACTGGGAAAGGGGATAACATTTGAAATGTAAATAAAGAAGATATCCAGTAAAAAAAGGAAAAAAAATTAATTAAAAAAGTAAAAGTAAATATGGGTGGCTTAAACTTAAATTATTTTTAAATGTAATTCATAATAATGTAGGTTTCATACTATTGTATTATAAAATATTTAGCAGAGTGCAAAAAAAATAATTCTCTGTTTAGATCTGTATCCCATTTTAAAAGTTGGGTTATTTGGTTTCTTGATGTCTAGTTCCTTGAGTTCTTTATATTGCTTAGATATTAGCCTTGTATCAGATGTGAAGTTGGTGAAAATCTTTTCCTATTGTGTAGGCTGTTGTTTTGTCCCAATGACAGTATCTTCTGCCTTATAAAAGCTTTTCAGTTTCATGAGGTCCCATTTATTAATTTTTTATCTTAGTGTCTTCAAGAAGCGATGCCGGTGATAATGATTCTTACTTCAAAGGACTGCTATGGGGATAAAGTGAGACCATGTGTGGGGCAGTCCCTTGCAAAGTCTGAAAACTACAATGACTGTTAGTCTTTGTCATTGCCAATGAATAATTAGCAGAATTGCAGCAAGCATTTCTACAGATTCCGAACAGATGCTAGATTATAGAGCATCCTACAGATGCTGAAAGTATCTGACTCATCTGTTCTGTTTTTGTCTCTTTGGAAGAAGAATGCTATCAAAATCAATTATTAAATAGATGCATAAGCACATATGGATAACTAAAATGAATTAAAAATAAAATAAAAAATTTATACGTATAAAAAGGAACTGGTAGTAATTGACACTGCATTCTTGGCCTGTGTATGAATTGCAGGTATCCAGCCAAGCTGGGGTCCTGCAGATTGCTGGATCCATTTCACCCCTTCTCATACTTGGACATTCCAGTCCCTGGATGTTTCCTCTGCACATGTTCACAGAAACCTTTCACTTTTCTCTGGTTTCTATCACGATGCTGCTGCCAGGATCCCAAGTCATCATCGGAAAGTACAGGGTAACAGTGGACTGAAGGGGACAGAACTGCTGAAGTCAGAGGGGCTTGTTAGCAGTTCCCCTCAGAGCCCTCGGTACAGGGCTAGCATCTTGGCAGACAGAGAAGCACGGTAGAATTAGAACTGAGTCAGGTCCCAAATTATTTCTGAGCCTTGCTTCTGGCAGAAAAACCTCACACCTGACCCTAAGCAGCAGCCTGCAAATTGGCCTTCAGAGTTCTGCTCCATGGTTGAGAGAAACCAAACACTGCAATTAAGGCTGGGCCAGGCATTCAATTAGCCTGTTGCTTTTCCTAGACCCTTGCTTTTCTAGGAGAAAGAAGGCTCTCTGCAGCCACTTCGGGCAGCCCAGCTTGATCATCATGCCTCTAAGGACAGTCTGCCGTTTGAGCCCTGGAAAAATCTTTTGAAAACACGCACGCATGCACGCATGCACGCACACCCACACATTCTGGTAGGTTTTAAATAGTTCTCATCATTAGTTCAGGCGGTGAACCCCCCCCCCCTTCCTGTTTTTAATGGATAGTGTTGGGAATAGGGAAGTCTTTTTTAAAGACTAGTGATTGAAGATCCTAAAGGTTCACTTATCTATCTCATAAATATTTATTGAGGGCAAACTCTGGTAGGAATTCTTCTAGGTAAATTATTGGGTCCACAAGTGATCAAACCAAAGATCCCATCACCCTACCACCCCCAGTTTGGCCATAGGTGTATGAAGACATTCAAACGAAAATCATGCGCATTGTGACCATTGACAGCTTAAGACCTCATTATAGTGAAAGAAGGGCCACATCTACTTTTCCTAAAGCATTGGGTATATTTATGTTCAGCTAGGCATACTGCCAGGCTTGCTGGTCTGCAGTCAGAGCCCTTCAGGCCAGGGCGGATGGGTATTTCCTTCTTCCTAGTGTCGGTTACTTTTTTTATTATCAGTTCTGACATGTATACATCTCTCCATACATAACATCAGAATAGCCCATTTTTGTCCATTCACCTTGCCCCTAGTCTGGAAGGCAGAGACTGGTCCTGGTTTATCCTGGTTTACTCTTGTTTTTCAAATGACTAGCTTTGTTTCTGGTACACAATAGGCTTCCAGAATGTGTAAGGTTGTAAATTAAGACTAATTGTAAGTTTTAAATAAAATGGATTGTGTGTTTGATGGCTTATATTCCCCCTGTGTCATGTGTCTGGTGTGTAGTAAGTGCTCTCTGAATGTTAGCAAAATGAATTCACTCAGCAGATTAGGGGGTTTAGATACCCTTCAGAAGTAGCACTTTTTATGAAAACCAGTAAGCTTAAGTATCCCCCAAATGAGCATATTTCTTTTAAAGCAGCTTTAAGAATCCAAATGCCTTTGCATTCTGGAGGGAACAGATATTTTCATTTTATGCCAAATGAGGAATAAGTTGTTCTTTTGACTTTTTTCTTTTTTTCAAAGCCGGTTCCTCTGCTGGCTTTCTGGTTTACAGTTACCAGCAATCAACCTAGACTGGTTCCTCTAGCCTCTATTTCATACAAAGAAAAGAGAATTTATATTTCTATTTTCAAATCCCTAGGTTGCTGAGACCAAGTATATGAGGAGACACCCCATCAGGCAGGGGGATATGCTTATTTAATTGTATTGGCATGACAGTTAGTCATGGCAAGTTGATTGGCATCTGATCATCCAAAACTGATTTTGTTTTATAGCCATAAAGTTGTGGAAGGATTGCATTGCCACACCATTTTACACTAGAAGGGATTGCATACTGAGGGAGGTGCCATCTTAGTCCATGATTAATTACAATAGAGGAAGAAATAGAAAGTAGGTTTCAAGAATCCAAGAGTTACTCTTACTATTTCTACACACATGATAGTCATTCATAAGCCATCAAATGAGCATCTGTAGACTTCTTGAGATGATGTGGATGCTGTTTCCTCTGTCATTTTCCTGACCCTATAGCTCAAGCTCTACAAGTTCTGAGCTTAGCTCGTCATGAGGGACAGAAGAGAAAGAGGTCCTCATTTATCCCAGTTAGCCTTTTCTCCCTGTGATTAAATACCGGAGACAATAGAGTTCAAGGAACTCTATTTTAGTTCACATTTTCATTCTGTTGTTTCTGGGCTGTGGTGAGACACAACATCAGGACAGCAGGAAATAGCTAGGTAATACTGCTCACTTCATGGAAGCCAAGAAGGAAGGAGAATAGGAGAGTGGGAGAGGGAGAGAGAGAGGGAGAGAGAGAGAGAGAGAGAGAGAGAGAGAGAGAGAGAGAGAGAGAAGAGAAGAGAAGAGAAGAGAAATAGAGAGGGAGAGGGA
>NW_021604587.1:9255286-9261921 GCF_004785775.1 Grammomys surdaster
GAGAAGAGAAATAGAGAGGGAGAGGGAGAGGGAAAGAGAGAGAAAGGAGGGGAGGAAAGAGGGAGACAAAGATAATTTTTAAGGGCAGAACTCAATAATTTTCATTCTTCAATACAATCTTACCTCTTAGTTTCTATTACTTTCCAACAGTGACTTCAAATTATGAACCACTGATAAAGCCAGAGCTCTCCTGATTCAATTGCTTCCCTGAAGCTTCATCAGCTGGCAACCAGGTCTTTAATACACCAACCACTGGGACATTATCTGGACACCTTATCCCTTTGCTTCCATGCATTGATTTATAGGTAGTGAAGGTCTCCTGGGTCTCTGCCTTTCTTCAAGTGATTCTCCCAAGCTCCAAATTCATAGGTAAGTCAATTTTCACAAAAATATCACATGGTCCTACCTTTGTACATAGACAGGGTTTATCCTATCAGGAAGAATGGGATGGAGGGATGTCCTAGATCCTCCTACCTGATCTGGATGTTTGGCCACTTCTCCCAGGTGTCAAGTCTGATTTTCTGCCATTCTACCCTCACTGCACCATTTTCTTTCTGCTTCTCAAAAATGATCTCTTTTCCTATTGCTCCTTCCTTACTGGTCTCTTGGTTACAGGAAGAAATTGAAATTTGAAAATTTGAAATTTGAAAGCATGTGATTCATTCAGGGACTCTGAGATTCCAGAGCAGAGGAGACAAGGAAACTTAACAGAGGCAGAACCTAACACTTTTCAGTTCAACACCTTATATCTTGTCTCTCTCGTTAAGGTTCATGCTGTAGTCTGGGATTGCCTGCTAAGTCTGGGCTGAATTGCTTGATTTAGGCAAGTGTGACTGTAGAGCTGCAACCTTTCTTACTTTGTGTCCCTGAAGAGTGGATCATGAGAAGAATTCAAATATAAGCAAAACATTTGAGAGGTAATCCCAGAAAGTACCCGGAAAAAAGCTGGAAAGATAAGAGAGGAGTGAATCCGGCCAGGAACAGGTCTCTAAACAATCCAGGTGCTACCCTGAGCACTTGGTGCTTAATCCTCTGACAGAACTGGGAGAACCTATGTAGAATTAATGACACATTGTGTTTCATCCAGGGGCAAAAGAGTTGGACTTATAACCACTGTCTGTTACCAGTCAGGGCTTGAAAGCTGTTAGGAGCAGGCTGGGTCAATCATTCTTTAAGAACTTTCTTCACATCCCATGAAGGAGTATTTCCAATAAGTAGTCTCCAATAAGAGACATAGAGGCTGGCAGGCAGGAACAAAGTTTCCTATGAATGGCTGTTACTACAAACTTAATGGCCTAATATAGAAATCCACTTCAGGCTAGAATCTGGAAGTTTGAAGTGATGATGAAGAGCTTTACTTCTGGAAGTCCTAGGGTTACATTTGCTCCTTTGGTGTACGATCCTTTGGGCTATTTTCAAGGCCAGCCTAGTAGCACTTTTCTCTCTGTGGCTACCTCTCCATTTATATTAATACATGGCCTTTCCTACTCCTGACTCTGGTTCACCTGGCTCCTCCTCCTCCTCCTCCTCCTCCTCCTCCTTCTTTTTAAAAGATAGGTAAATATTTTATTATTAAACAGCAATCGTAAGTATCTTATAAGACCAAGTCTTGTCCTTGCTGACACTCTTCCCCCTCAGTTACCTTCAAAGGAGAACCAGAAAGAAGAATCACTGGGGCTGGCCCCTGGCAAAGAGAGATAGATAGAAAGTAAAAATTTAGACAAATGGTAAAATCTGAAAATAACTTTGTATCAGAAGGAACAGAAGTGCAGCATGGTAGTATGTCTACACTATAATTTTCTAGGAACACATGGGTAAGACAAAGAGAAAGGTGAATCAGGCCTTTCTGATGACACTGGCCTACCCAGGCAACACAGAAGCATTGTGTCAAAATCCTCAACTTTATCTGGTTTTCAAAGGTCCTATGCACAAAGACATGTAGTTTCAGGTTCTGGGGAGTAGGATACGGACACTCTCGAGGGACTTCATCCAGCCTTCTGTAGGTGAGTTCTGAGACTGTGTAGCCCTTGTACTGGATTGAAGCATAGCAGTAAGGGGAATCCTAGACATTGAGCAGCTAAATAATAAATATTTTTTTCCTTCAATCAGAACACCTTATTCTTCCAACTCTGTCAATTTGGTTAAAACTTTTTAAATAAGAAAAAATAAAAGGCTCATAGTCTTTGATTCCAGCCTTTGAAATAATTGATGAACCAGTCTTGGTGTCTGTGGGAGTCCCATTGAATGCTACCAGGATTCTCACACTGATGCTCATGTGGCTGAGGGTGGTTTGAATATTCTTATATTCTTTTATCTTTGCCCAAGTCATATTCCACTAAGAACTTGCCAACTTAAACTATTACCTCCAACCCCATGGATTGACCCTCATTTCAAGTGTTGGGTTCATGAAAGTATGCTTCTAAGTGTTTAGTAGGAGAGGAAAAGGTAGATGAGGACACAGGTACTGGAGTTCTTTATGTACACATCTGTTAGTGTATGTGTGTTTGGTTCGGCTTTTCTGACATCAGACTGAGCTCTGGCCTATATATCTGAAGGTGAGGCTGGTTTGGAATCTTTAAGCCAGTGGTTATCAACCTTTCTATTGCTCTGACCCTTGATCACAGTTTCTCATGTTGTCATGACCCCCAACCATAAAATCATTTCTTTGCTACTTCATAACTGTAATTTGCTACTGTTTGGAATGGTAATGTAACTATCTGATATGCAGAACATCTGGTATGTAAAGGGTTGAGACTCAAGGTTGAGAGCTACTGCTCTAAGCAGAAATGCAGGATACTCTAATTTCTTTGGGATCAACCAGAGGCCAACATAATGAATCAGCTGTGGCGCTTCTCTAACACTGCTGGTATCCAGAGATCAGAGGGCAGCAGGGAGGAGGGCAGAAAGTGAGTCTTAGTCCTGACAGGTCCTGAACTTTGGTGTATTCCCAGCACCCAGACTGAGGTAGTAGTGAAATAGGCTTGTAGGAAAATGCTGACGTTGTGTTGGTTACTGATAGGGTTCTCTCTAGTCTGCCAGTGTTTCCTGATTGGCTGAGTTTCAGCTGCAAAGCAAAATTGTAGCCCTGGGAACAAGTTATAAGAAAGTTTTCCTCAAATTCCCTTACTGGATACGGTTCCCACAGTCAGAACACATGAAATCTCTGTGACTTCCATAGATCTGGTGTCAAGTTCACAAGCCCTTTGAGGACTCTACCTAACTCCTCTTTTCCACATCCTCACAGATCAAGGTGAAGTTCGTCTGAAACCTGACCCTAGCTATCTTAGCCCTTCTTAGCATAGTAAAGAACATTCAGACACTGTGTTGTTTATAAATAAGGCTGTAATGTGTAAACACCACACTTTGGCTGATGATAGTTTCATCTAAATGTAATATTCCTGATAAGAAGGGAAAAATGTAATTTTCCTTTTTTTCTTCAAAATAAGCAAAACAAAATTCCAGGGATGCTAGCTGTTTTTCTGCAGTCATAGGCATATGCTGCTGCATGAGAAAGCCTGAGGAATAAACCTGTGAATCTAGGAAGCATTTTTCCAGATGGATTTTCTGTTGGAATTAGATGCAAAGTTTACTTTTCTGATTGCTGTGGTTCCCATGGTGCCTTAGAAATGTCAGGGAGCCCACACTTAGACTTTCAGGATTTTCACCATTTATTGAACTAATGGAAAACTCAAAAGGAGATGGGGATTCAGGTCCTTTCTCTAATGCCACAATATCAGCAGGGAATTCAGCCTTGAGTATCAGCCAAAAATCCTCATTGTTCCTCTGCTAATTTTTAGAACTGTACTGGACAGGTGGCCTGGCAGGGAAAACGAAAAATGGCCATCTGAGGATGTGTTTACTTCTTAATCCTGGAAGAGTACAGGCAGATAGCTGCGAGGGTTCTGGAAGGGTTTGTGTGTAGTCTCTGGGCCTCAGTAAGATGATAACAAGGGTCTTTCAAGCTGTTTTCAGTTTCCATGGGGGCTAGAAATAATGCATTCACCTTCAACTTTACCTCTCACTGAGCTTGTGAAAATACTTGAGCAATGTAATGTTTCAGGCTTGAAACTGCAGAGCTAGAAGGAGGTAGAATATCTCCCTGTTACATCTGAGGCAGTTCTCAGGAAAGCGTTGCATCCAAACTCAGTGGCTGCAAGGTCCTGCCCATTATATGGCTCATCAAAACCCTGAAGGAAAGTGTGAATCCTTAGTCATAATCAGACACATGCTTCTTGTCTATTGGGTTGAGTTGGCAAATGTAAGAACTATGTTCTTCATCACGCGAAGTTTAAGATTATCTCACCATTAAATGTGTTCTAAACACCAAGGGGACCTCTCTGATAGGTGGCATCTCTGCTTTATAGGCCATTGAGCTTGCAGAATTTTTTATTATCTGACGAAGGGCATTATTGAATGTAATATAATGCATTAAATGGAACTATGTGTTAAAGGGCAGAAGTACACAGAAAACTAACAAATCCCTTCCTTACAATTTGCTTTCTGTTCCTTAGCTCTTTCTCCAGTCTGAATTATGTTTGGGGGGGCTTGACCTTCAAAATGTCAGCACTTGTGATATTAATCTTCCAGGATTGTGATTTTTATAAGACCCCACCCCCAATATATTAAGCTGCAGGTATTGTAGAAATTAAGGATTTTAGTCTTAGGGAGTTTGCAAATTTAAGATTGGCTGTTTGTTATCCTCTCATTTAAGACGTAGTCAACATGAGCCTTTTCCGTGCTGAAAAGCCTCTGAAGAGCTGTGCAATCCTGGTTCTTAGCTGATATTATATCAAGAGTGCTTACTCCATCTGCATCTTGTCACGTGTGATCCATAGCTGTTTAAAGATTATTACTTGTTGGAAGAATGAGGGCCATGGTTGATGTTGACAGCTGATGGAATGGGATGAAGGTATCCACAGTTGGATGGACTTGGAGGGAGTAAGGTCATGTGTCTAAATTAGTGATAACTTTGTAGAAAGGGCTTTCTTTACATGTTCTCTGTTGTGCTGGGTAGAGAATGGCTTAATGTACCCATCAATAAAATAAGTCTGGGTTTTCTATTATTTTTGTAAAAACATGAAACAGAAATGACAATCATCTGTGTATAGGTCTGGTCTTTACTATGTATAGGTATGTAAAATATGACCTTGTTTCTTCCAATAAAAAACAAAACCAAAATTATATCCATTTCTTTTGAGCCTGAGTAGGTGATATTGATTCCAAATATTTTTTAAAAATTAAATGTCTTTATTTTTAATAGTTTTAAAAATTTATTCTTCTGTCTTTTGTTGCATCCAAACCACAGTTTTCTCCCTCCTTTCCTCCCAGTTCACCCCTTTACCTCTCCTCTCCCCCCAGATCCACTCCCCTTCAGTTTCCCTTCAAAAAACGGCAGGCCTCTCAGGGATATCAACCAAATGGTATATCAAGTTTTAATAGGACTAGGCATCTTCTTTCATAATTATGCGGGAAGAGGCAATCTAGTAGAAGGGATCCTAAAAGCAAGCAAAAGAGTCAGAAACACCCATCCCTGCTCCCACTGTTAGGAGTCTCATAAGAACACCAAGCTACACACCTGTAACTTAAGCCCCCAACTAACCAGGGCTTACAGGACAAACAGAGACTAAACTGAGCATCATGAAATGCCTTTAAAACTATATATATATATATATTCTTAGAATATATATATATATATTCTAAGTTATAGTTTCTAGAACAAACAAACCAACAATCAAACAAACCAGCTAAAAAGCCTGTCTTCATCTTTGCCTTCTTAATTTCTCTTTTAAAACTTTATTCTTTCATTCATGATTTTCTTTCACACATACATACCATACACACACACACACACACACACACAAACACACAGAGAGAGAGAGAGAGAGAGAGAGAGAGAGAGAGAGAGAGAGAGAGAGAGAAGGAGAGAGTACTTTGATATCATATCTTCTATTTTCACTGTTTTCATTTGTTTGTGGCCACAGCAGTTAGACAGGAATGGCATCAGGAGCGTGTATGAGAGGTTATTAACTTGAGTAAGGTCAATTTGTCACCCAGAAGTATGATTCCCAGAGATGTTGAGGAGAAAAACTTCAAGTGACAAGCCACATCCAGTGATAGAGCATACACGCTGCTGCTCCCTGCCCTTTCCCAAGAGTCTGCACTGCCGCCTCCTGACTAAACTGAAAGCATCAATATAGGGGAACAGCATGCTTGTACTTTGATCTTCCTCCAGTGGTCCCAGTGAAGCAGCAGGCAGGCTTATGGCACCCAGGCTCCATTAGATGGCTGTGTTGTATTGTTTTCTGTTAACTGACATCTCGTCTCCCATTGTAAGCCTCAGGCTTTCTGCTCTCAGAATCAGCCTCTCAGATGTGTGCACAAACATCTGGAGTAAAATTTTATGTCTCATATCTGTATCCAACAGTGTGGTGCTCTGTGCCATCACTCTTTTCTCTCAGGAACTGTGAGAGATGCTATGACTTCCCTTTTCATGGTACTCAGAATAAAACTCATATGCTTCTGGATGACTTGGAAACTGTGGTGTGCTGCTGCAAAATACCCTGAGACTCTGACACCCCTTACACTAGCTGGCCATTGTACTATGTAACAATGAGATTGTACTCGATGTCTACAGT
>NW_021604587.1:9266921-9275218 GCF_004785775.1 Grammomys surdaster
GCACTACTTTTTGGCTGCATTGGGTGGGCCCCTGGGAAGTGGACCTACAATAATCCCATCATTGGGCTAACTCATAGCCATCCTAGTCCCTTGTAAATGTTCAAGTTACCAACCATTTGTCAGTTTGGGGTGTAATATTGTCACAAAGGAAGGCTCCCCAATGTTAGAGGCCATATGAAGGGCGGCCTTGGTTTAGGAAAAAGCCAATTTTTGTTGAGGTGATCAAGAGGCCAAGCTCTCTAGCGAGAGAAATGAGGGCAAAGCCAGGCTTTTCAACACATTGTTTCATTTCTTCTTACTAAATACTTAGCACTGGGGTGCTAGCGTTGTAGGGACAGCTCCTTTCCAAATTGATTTTATTGTATTACTTCAGATCATAATGTGTTAGAGTTCCTTCATGTTCTTGCCTTTTAATTTTAACCCATTTGGTAAATGCATCTAGAGGTTTTAAACTTCATTATTTAATAAGTAGTAGAGGCAAGACTTTTTCAGATGCTTATTGGCCTTCACTGTATCTTCTTTTATGATGTTATCTATTTATGTTTTTATCCCTTTGATTTTAAATAATATCTTGCCTTCTAATTGTGATATAAGAATTCTTCACATTTTCTTTTTTTCTGAATTCAAGCCTTTATCAGAAAAACACACTTCAGTTCCCCTCTGTGATTAGTCCTGTAAATGGCATTGCTTCTCCCCTTTGGTTGTACTAGTTAAGGAGATCTGTCATTTGTTATATCAGTAAGTCAGGGATTTTTATTCTTTTCTAAATTTTCTTTTAGCATTATAAATCTTGATTTGTAGCTTTTAATTTTACTTCATCTTATTATATACATGGATATTAATGAGTTCTTTTGCATACAGTTTGCGTGCTGATTCCTTTCTTCCCTTTTCTTTTTACCCTATTTATGTCTAGATTTAGGCAGTAAATAAACCAGTCTCATTTTGTTCCTGCAGGTCCTCTCTGCTTTCCAATTGTCTTCCTCCAATTTTAAATTAATGTAATCATTATTTTAATTACGTTTATGTCTATTATCTTGTTAATTGCTTGCTCATTTTCTTTTGTCCCATCTATTCTGTTTCCTTTTTCTTCTCTTTGTCTTCTTTATTTATTCCTTTCTTTAAACAAGAAGCTGTTTAACTCTATTATTGTGGATATATATGTATATACAATATACATACATAACATAATCATGTTATTGTGTTTATGTGACTACAAATCAGGAAATTGACCACTGTGATTACCTTGTCTGAATAGAATAATACTGTGTTTGTTCTTTTTGTGATGCTTAATAACTTAATGTCTCCAAGGTTCATCCATGTGATTATTTGTACTTTTAAAATAGGATTTATATTTATTTATGTGAGTCTTTGTGTGAGTATGTGTGCACATGTGTGCCTATGAAAGTTAGAAGAGAAATTCTTGGAGGTGGAGTTATAGTCTGTTATGAGATGCCTGTTGTGGGTGTTATGATCTAGATGTCTGGAAGAAGCCGAGTGTACTTAAATGCTGCTCCATCCCTCCAGGCCCCTCTCACCCTTTTTTCAATGATACAAGTGCTCATATTTGTGTTGTTACTACTAGTTTTTGTTTTATCTCTTGATTTATCTTAGCTGCATACTTTTATACCAATTTTTAGATGTTGATCTGGATTATGATAAAAAGTTTAAATTATGACAATCTGCTTTCATGTCATAATATTCCTTCAAACGTTGAATAATAATTTTCAATAAACACTTATTCATGTTGCCCTTTATGTTGTCACTTATTTTACCATATAGGTTGTAAATTACATACAGCCTATACCTATAAACCTATAAATTATACTTTATCTTTTTCCATTTTCTTTCTTCTATTTTTTATTAATCATTTCATTTGTTTTCATCTCAAATGATATCCCACTTCCCAGTTACCCCTCCACAAATTCCCAGCCAACATTGTTCTTCCTATGGGGTTACAATCCCTCTCTGCTTCTCCAGTCCTTCTTATATTTCATATTACTATATGTTATTTTACTATTGCAGGATATAAGCTTTATTTTATAAATAAACAAATACATGATATAATATATACATAAACAAATAAATGATACACTGTATCATATATATAGTTATGTATAATATGCATCATATATTCTATATATGAGAGAAGCATGCAAAATTTGTTTTTTTTGGAATCTGGCTTATTTTAGTTAGCTTAATGATTTCTAGATTCATGATTTTTCTTGCAATAGTATAGTTTACATACTTCTTTTCAGATGGGTAAAATTCTACTGTGAACTGAATTTTTTTATTCATTAATTTTTTGATGGATGTCTCAACTGGTTTCCATTTGCTGACCATTTTGAACAGAGTTGCACTACACACAGAAGTGCAAGGATTTCTGTCGTTTGGTGATGTAGACTCTTTTGTGTTCAGATCAGGAGTGGTAGACCTAGGTCCTTCGGAAGTTCTGTGTTCTATGTTTTGAAGAACTCCCATACTTATTTCATAGTGGCTGCTACAGCTAACAATGATTCCTCTTTTCCAGAATCCTCATCAACATTTGCTGTCATTTGTTTTATGAGTGATAGACATACTAGTGTAAGAGGGAAAATAAGGAAGAAGTTGTGTTTTTTTTTGGGGGGGGGTTTCGAGACAGGGTTTCTCTGTGTAGTCCTGGCTGTCCTGGAACTCACTCAGTAGATGAGGCTAGCCTCGAACTCAGAAATCCACCTGTCTCTGCCTCCCAAGAGCTGGGATTAAATGCGTGTATCACCATTGTCCGGTCAAGGAAGGAGTTTTAACACACATCGACTGGATTGCTGAGGATGGTGACGCATTTTCATGTATTTTTATCTCTTCATGTAAGAGCACTCTGTTCAATTCATCAGTCAGTTTAATTGGATGATTTATAATTTTTGGACATTTATTTATTTGAGCTATTTATAGATTCTAGATATTAACTTCCTGTCAGATATATAGCTGAAGACTATTCTTCCCTAACCTAAAAGCTGACTTTACTCAGCTGTTAGTTTTCCTGGCTGTGCAGAAGCCTTTTAAGTTCAGGTACTCACACCTGTCCATTATTGAGATTGTTTCCTGTGTCCTGCAACTTTGTCGAATGTGTTTATTATATTCAAGAATTTTCTGAAGGCTCTCTTAAGTATAGGCTAACGTTGTCTAAAAACAGAGATAAGTTTATTTCTTCCATTCCTATGTCTATCCTTTTTATTCCTCTAGCTAAGACTCTGATACCAGCTGACATGAGCTCCCCCGCCCCAACACATATTCAGCAGAGGACTCAGTCAGAGAAGATGCACCGAACTCTCAAGAGACTGGAGGCCCTAGGGAGTGGGGAGGTCTCGTGGAGTGGGAGTGGGGGGTGGGGACATCTTCATGGTGACAGGGGTTGGGGAAGGAGGAATAGATGTGGAACAGTCAGAGGGTGGTCCAGGAGGGGGATAAAGTCTAGACTTAAAAAAATTAAATAAAAAGAAAGAAAGAAAGAGATATTTTTGGAGTTTCTTGTTCTTTCCTACATAGTATAATGTTTGCTAGGGGTTTGTCACACATAACCATTATTATCTTCAAGTATATTCCTCTATTTCTATCTTATTTTTGGACTTTTATCATGAAATGGTGTTGAAATTTGTTAAAGACTTTTTCTATACTTATTGAGATGATCATGTTATTTCTGTTATTAGGTCTATTGATATTACATTGCTATTACATTTATGGATTTATGCACTTTGAACCAACTTTCTTGGAATGAAGCCTATCTAGTCAGTGCATGAGCTTATTAATATAAAACTGTTTATAAATACTGTTGAGAACTTTTGTGTGCATGCTTATAAGAAACAGTTTGAGACACTAATGTTAGCGCTTTTTCTTTTTGTTTTGTTTTGTCTTAGGACTTGATTGGATGCAATAGTGAATCCACTTACACCTGAAATTTGTGTTATTGAGAGATTATTGCTGTTTCACTCTCCTCACCTTTATATGTTTGCATCCTTCTGTTTAATTTTGGTAGGACAGATTTATGTGGATTAACAGTTTTAAAAACGTTTTAGATTAGCATTTTTTTTTATTATTTCGAGTGTATGTATGGGTGTTTGAATGTATTCATGTGTACCATGTGTATGCAGGTGCTGCCAGGGGATAAAAGAGAGTGTTGGATCCCTGGAACTAGAGTCTCCGCCATTTGTAAACTGCCCAGTGTGGGTGCTGGGAACTAAATTCATGTCTTCTTCAAGAGCAGCAATTGGTGATTTTTACCCAAGTCATCATCTCTCAAGCCTCATTTCCACTTTTCTAGAATATACATTTTCAAATATCATTAGAATCTCTCGGAGCGTCTTCCTTTTCATCTTTAATTTCATTAATTTGAATGTTCTGTCTTCATTTCTGTTATATTGTCTAGTGGGTTTCTCAATCTTTTTTTTTTCCACCCCAAAGGATGAACTTTAATTTGAAGTATCCTTTGATTTCCATTTCATTAATTTCTGAAGTGATATTTATTATTATTATTCTTTTGCTGAAGATTACTTTTTAGGTTGAGTTGTTCTGGGTTTTATGGTCATGAGGTGCATCATTAGGTTATTTGTAATATTTTGAGTTTTCGATGAGAGCATCTGTAGTTATAATGTTCCTTTTAGAATGGTCTTAGCTATATCCCAAAGGTTTTGGGAAGTTGTGCTTCCATCTTCATTTGATTCTAAGGAAATTTCAATTCCTCCTTAATATCTGATGTCTTCAATGATCAATATTTCAATCACAATTTCTCATTTAGTCTCCAAGAATTTATATAGTACATATGGTTTATTTTGCTATTTACTAATAACTTTATTGTACTTTAATTTAATGAAAGGAAGCTTATTAATTTTTTTTTAGTAAACTTGACTTCTGGCCTACAGTGTGACCTATTTTTTAGAAGAACCTATATTTCTTGCTGAGAATGATTTCTAGGTAACTCACAAGTCCGTTTAGTCTATGCTGTATTTCAACACTTAATTCATCTTACTGTATCAAGACCTTTCTGACTTTTTATGCTTATTATAGTTTAGCTTTCTGATACTAGGATATTTTCAATTATTATAGTTTCTTTATAAGATGTTCTCTTTGTTATGTTGTACCTTATTTATATATGACTATATGTTATAAGTGTTACATAAAAACACTTCCTGGGAGATGTTACACACATACCTATTCACCTCAGGTAGGGAGCTCACAGCATATCAAAGTACAGATAGAACCAACGTCCAGCTTGGTGACACACTGAGTTTTATTGGGGTTATGTACAGAACCCCAATAGTTATGTATAGTTGAGGGATTAATTACAAGAGCAGAAATGGCTCAAACATGTATGCATCACCAAAGTCCACACTAGAGAGGGTAACAGCTATCAAATCTGGGAACTGGAAGCATACTGAGCATACTGAACTGTTTGCAGGCAGCTCAACAGGTTGGAATGTGTCCTTTCTAAGTGTTTCACTATAATATGTTGTAGAGAAATTGTCCTCTTCTTATATTTACTTGGAGTTTGGAAACGTCTTTTATTCTTGGATGTTCACTATTTTTTCTTTATTTGAAAAAAATTATCTTTCAATTTAATTACATAAAATATCATATACATATATATTGGTTCAGGGGTTTGATCTTCTGAATGTATCCCAGAGTTTTTCTGACTTTGTGGTAAAACTCAATTCTTTTCTTTCTTGATATTTGAATATAATATTTTTTGAAATTTGTTCTTTATCTCTGAATGTCTTTCTTCTTTTTGCTGAAATTTACTGGTGATTTTTTATTGTGCTTGTTTGATTTATTGAGATTTAACTTTTAACTTTCCTTTGGTGTTCTTTTCTCCAATTCTTAATTTTTTGGATGAATTTCTCCTGCATGCTGCCGCATTTCAAAATTCTATATAGCTTATGTTTTCAATCTATTTTGCAGAGTTCCGACTGTGTATTCTTGCCCTTGTCTTCAAGTCATAACTGATTTCCTTCCTTCCTTCATCTCCTCGTTTGCATCTTCTATATGTTATTGATCACTTTCCTTACTAGTGAATTCTTATGATCTCAGTCTGGCATTTTACCCATCAAGCATCATTGAGTTCAGTAGTAGGATACTCACAGTCTTTTGGAGAAGTCACAATGCCTTCATTTTTTTTTTCATGGTTTGTGTCTGTCTCTGTGTGTGTGTGTGTGTGTTTTTCTATGTTGCACTTTTTGTATCTTTTAACTTGAATATCTCTTAATGAGTAGTCTACAGAATTCATTCTTAGTACAAACAGCTATCACACCAACAACACCAGACTACGTAGAGCATGCAGAAATATACTTACACTTGAGGAAAGCCTGCTTATCTATTGCTAATGACTGTAAAGCAGAAAACAGCACAAATATCGTAGTATGAGCTCTGATGATAAAATCATAGTAAATGTAGAGCTAGTAGATGAACAAGATAAAAAAGAGTTAAAGTAAGGAAAAACAGAAAGAGAAGGCTAAATAAAAGAAAGAACAACATAGAAGAATTTTCTAAGAAGAGAAGAAAAGCAAGAGATTATGGAAATAAAGAAAAAATGATTTCTCAGTAACAAAGTTTATAACAAAATTGTATAAGTGTTGGAATGAAATAACAAATAAAAGCATAAATATTTTATTTTTATTTCTATAAGGTAAAATCAAAATAGCTTCGGGTAAGGAGTATGTGTACTCTCTCTTTTCTGTGGATCATGTAGCTGGGGTTGTTTGGTTGGGCTTCTCTCTGGAGTACCACCCTTTTCTTTGTAAATCCAGTTCAGCTATCTACTGTATCCTTTGTGACCTCTGAGATTTTTCTTTTTACCCTATCTGGAACACAGTTTGTTTTTTCTCTTGCCTCATGTGGTCATGGAGAGACATTTTCTCATTCTCTAGTATGCCCTTTAAGTTTAGTGGAGATAATTTGTGTTTAGCCTTTCTGGCATTCATTGTTATTGATCTGAGTTTTGTCCATTGTCTTCCTTCAATCTCTGAAAGGTCTTGTATCATTTCTCACAGTTGAGATTCTTGTCCATAGAGAGGCTCCTCCTCTTCCTTGCTCTCTTCTGGAGTTAATCCAAATCTTCAGTGTTCAGGAACAAACTTTATTACTTCTATGTTTTGTTTCATCTGGATTTCTTAGTGGTCTCAAGTGTCTTACATATTTCAAATTAATTTTAGATATTTTCCAGTTATTGTAGGAAAAACAATGTCTGGAAAATTTCTTTGTAGAAAGCAGGAATCTATGATTTGTTTTTTAAGGTGAACAGTTTAGATTGTATTTATTTCTTTGAAAATAAACATTTCCAAGAGTTCTTTCCAAAAGTTCAGCATTTAAAATGTAGAGAAACATTAGGATGTTCTCTCAGTGACGTCTCAGGAGAAAGTGCAGATTTATAATATGGCTCTGAATATCCCAGGAAAAACATGCTGTTTTCTAATTTTGTGTTTAGCTCTGGATGCTTGTTAATTCTGAGAATCAATTAATTCTACCTGCAGAATCCTGTGCTAAGTAAAGGGAGGATCTACTCATGTTTCAGGTATTGATCTCTATTTTCATGTGTGATATTTCTCTAGTTTTTCAAGTTTTCCCTCTCTTCTGAAATTGTCTCCTTTACTTCTCACAGAGACATCCAAGTCCATCAGTTTCCTATATCCTTCATACCAAAATTCTAATAAAAACATGCATTCCTTGGATACACAATGAAAAGACCTTTATGTCTCATTATTCAACTGTTTCTCAGTTAGATTCTAGAAGGAGTATTCTAGGATAATTCTACTTCCCATGGAGGAATGATGTTCATCTCTATTGGCCAGTCTGCATACAA
Source organism: Grammomys surdaster (assembly GCF_004785775.1). Lineage (NCBI taxonomy): Eukaryota > Metazoa > Chordata > Mammalia > Rodentia > Muridae > Grammomys > Grammomys surdaster. Next base: position 9,274,747 of record NW_021604587.1, read on the forward strand.
TATTGGATATTAAATATTTTGTAAATTATGCCAGCAGAACCATCAGTATATTACATGGTGTCTATTTTGTAGTATTTACTCAATAATGTTTGTTGACTAAATGAAGAACTTTAGGCTAGTTGCAGGGATGATACGGACTGTACAGCTGTTAGTTTTTCTTGCATTGACTGAAGCACAAAGGTGAAACTTATGTTTCTGTTTCTCTTATGTGTGTTCTGGCCATGGTTTTGTTTATATGTGTCCCAGGTATATTTACTCTCTCTTGCTTCCTGTTTTTAGTTTCATATCAATCTTCTTTAATGTGCCTCACATCTCTGGTGGGTAAAATACCATCCTTTCCTTCAGACAAATGATTCTAGGCACATTTTACACAGTCTCTCAGAAGTCTGCTCCTTTAGGATATGGAGCCTGATTGTTTACTGTGTTGAAAAGCTCAATGAGTACCCTTCAGGTTGCTTCTCCTCCTCCTCCT
>NW_021604587.1:9275318-9288223 GCF_004785775.1 Grammomys surdaster
CCTTCCTTCCTTCCTTCCTTCCTTCCTTCCTTCCTTCCTTCCTCCCTCCCTTCCTTTCCTCCTCCTCCTAATGCTTTCTCCTTTTCAGTCTCTCACTCTGTTGCAAATCAAATCTCACTCACTTTCCAAATCACACTTTCTGAGTGAAGTATTATTTCTCTTTTTTAAAGAATTTATTGCTACAATAATACAGGTAATCAAGATACAATTTGACTGTATACCATCATGAGGACCACTGAAGGGAAAGAAAATTGAGTTGGACTTAACAGTAGTAACATTACATAAGAAAATTGAGTTGGCCTTAATAGTAGTAACATTACATCTGAAATTGTCTTTAAAAATAAATAGAAGGAATGAATGCAGACATTCTATGTTGAGAAGACAGTGTAGAAAAGAAAGCAAGGGCAGTGTTCCTAGTAAGTCCCAACCTTTGGCATATATTTAATCCCTTTCCCATCTCAAGAGTACTGCGATCAATCTGTGTGACTGATAGAACAGGACAGAATTACTGTTTTGTGTCTTCTGGGGCCACCAAGAGTCCAAAAGACTCAGGCTGCCATCATTGGCTCTGTTCCTCCTGGGATACTAGCCACTGAGATATCAACTGCCATGCCATGGGTTCATTGCTGCTGTCCATGGTGAGATGTGAACTGTAAGGGGTGGTATGCAGTTATGTTGAAATTGGAGTAGTCAGTTCGAAGATGAGGCCTGCCAACAACCTCACAAGTGAACTTGGAAGATCCTCCAGCACATAGAACCTTAAGATGCCTACCCATCTGCCTACCGAGATTGACATCAGCCTCATGAGGGCCTCTGAGGCACATTCATCTGACTGAGCTGCTCCTGGATTCCTAAGCCTCAGGTGCTCTCTGAAACAATAAATTTTAAGGATAATTTGTGATGCAGAAATAATAACACAGAAACAACACTGAAATTACAAGTACTTTTATTTTTAACATCCTTTCAACTTTCAGACTATGACTTCATCATCATTTAGATTAACATCCCTGAGATGATGCTAAATGCTAGAAGTTCCATTGAGTTCTGCCTCTAGAATACACCAATTTAAGTGTCTTTGAACACTTACCCAACTTAGAAACTTTAATTTTCCTCATGTGTAATGTGTGATGGGAATTCCAATAAATCTTAGAGAATTAAAAGTCATGTGAGATAGTGCATGTACAGCCTTTATTAAAGTTTTTAGAACTTGGGTACATTTAAATTATCATTATGCTTATAAAACCGACTAAGACCTCAGACACAAAAATAGATTATAAAATAAGGTTGCCACTTTGCTTACTTTGGTTCACTGTAGATTTTCTTTAGCATTTTCAACAGTAGCTTTAATGAATGTTTCCCCATTTCTTCCTAATCAGCACACTTCAGGAGTCTAACAATGTAAAGACATGTGAAGGTATACCCAATGCCTTTAATTAGTAACCACTAGTGTGTTTTCCCAATGTGCCAACAGAAAGGTTGAAAATAATCAGCTGGTGAAAGGTTAATTAACTCAATCTTTTTATAATTCAGAACAGGCCTGGCTGGGCTTCATAGCACTTCGTTTTGGGCAGAAAGCCTTATGCTCGAAGAGGAAAGATGGAAGACTCAATCCAAACTCAGCTGAGAACAAACAAAACTTAAGGCAAATATCTGAGCCAGCTTCATCTTTTTTTTTCTTAAGACCTATTTGTTACCAAAGTGCAGGTTTGTCTTGGGGTCATCTATCCTAAGTCACAGATAAGCTAGTCAAACTTCATAGAGAATCTGGTCAGTGGCACAGGAAAAGCTGACATCATATTAACTCAGCAGCTACATGTGTTTTGCTTTCTGTATGTTTTTCTCATCTTCTGACTTTTTCTGATACTATTTGGAGTGGCAGATATCATTCCTTGTTAATTTTACCCCACTTAGTGTGTTTCAAGACTCAGGGATACCTGGCTGTGAAAGTCTCCTCTTCTTCTTAACCAGAGAATAGTGTGGGCATAGTTATGTCTGGTTGTCAGTGAATTTATCAACTCCTAGGAGACCATAGCAGGTGAGTTGTCATCAGAATCATTCTAAAGACTATTTATCCCAGAATGCCAAGGTCACTCTATCAATGATGTGAAACACACATGAAGATTACAGCAACTGTTGCCTGAAGCTTTATGAATTCTAGTTAATCTCATGGATACTAGAGGATTCATTTCAAGGTAAGCACCCATCCCTAGCTTTGTAATATATATATATATATATATATATATATATATATATATATACACACACACACACACACACACACACACACACACACACACACTTATATTGTAGGCTTCTTCGTGTCCGAATTTACAATTATGTCTATTCACCCTTGTAAAGAAAAACAATCACAGTTGCTTTTTTTCTTATCTCTTCAGCTAGATGTGACTTTAATCATAGGATTTTCTGATTACCAAGAGTGCTGAAGGTAAAGACAGAGTATCATGGGCGTAATATATGGTACCATGATAAATGTACATCTGTAGGATGCATTGATAGGCTCTTGTCTTCTTTTGGTGATATTAAATGCATTGGTTAACTGAGAAAATGACACCTTTGTATCTTGTGGTTTTAAAAAATGAACAAACAAAACAAGATGTTTTTCTTGTTTTTCCTTTCTCTTTTAAATTTGATTTAAAATCTTTAAGGAAAGGAATAGAGGAAAACAGTGAAAAACAATTAAGAGGAAGGCACAGGGGTATGACTAGAGTTATAGAAGATTGCTTTGCAGAGGTTTGGCAGGACAGTACAGGATTTGCAGCCTAGCAATGAGAAGCATTGCTCATGACAGAAGACACATGTCCTGGACAGTCAGAATTTATTCCCCAAATTCCATATATTTAAAAACTTAATCTCCAATGCAATAGTGCTGGGAATTTAACTTGAATAGGGAGACATATCATGAACAGATTAACATTGTATCACTAAAGCAGGCTAGCTATTACAAGAGTGTGCTTGTTTTAAAATGAGCCTGACCCTCTCTTTTCCCCTTACTCTCTCTAGTCATCTCTCCCCATTCTGTCTTTTTATGTTCCTTCCCACTTGCTCTGCCCTGACATGACTTCTGTCTTAATACAGCATAATACAAAGACCCTCACCAAATGCTTGCATCATGCTCTTGAACTTCCTACCATGAAGAACATGAGCCAATAAACTCATACTTTCCATAAATCGCCTACCCTCAGGCAATCTGTTAAAGTTGCACAAAATGAAATATGACATTTTAGTCCTCCCATTATCCCTAGAATCCATCTACACAGGGTTCTCTGGTGGAAAATATCATTTCAATATCAAATTAGCATGTAGAGGAAGAGACTTACCTTCCAGTTTTCCTAGTACATGTATGAAAGTTCTGTGAGGCTGTGATACAATACCTTGCTCCTTTGCTGAATATTTCTGAGAACCACTGATTCTCTTGGCGATAGTGATTCCAGTGGACTTGCTATTTAGTTCTCCAAAAAAGGAAGAATCTTCAGTATTACTAGTGTAGCAAGGAGAATGTGTGATGCTTAAATATATTTTAGCATGGCCCTAAAGAACAGAGGTACCCTAGCCTAGTGAATGAACAGCACATCTAAATCGCAAAGACAGGGGCCAAGATTGGATGTGACATACAGGTCTTTGTTGTCAGCTCAGTCTTTTCCACTTTTAAGACTACTCATTGCCAAACACAGACATCAGCTAGCTAGATGAGCTCATTATAACTTCTCTCTTCTAGCAAAGCTGAGATTTACTTTATGTCAATTCTTTATAGATCTAAATTACATTGGGATGATAAATGTGTTTCTGTGTTAGACCTCAACCTTTGGAATTAAGTAGCTTTGTAGTCTTACTTTATCAAATGTGGGTCATGATCTGCAATTTTCATTCCAACTTGATCTGATAAAATCAAGTTTAATTCATCTTAGTTTATTACTTTTCCACTTCTGGAAAAAAATTCTAAGGACGGTGCATAGAAACTTGAAATACCAATCAAAGATTTGCTCTGAGGTAAACACGGCTGTGGATTCGTAGCATAAACTTCTGCACAGATGTGGCGAAATGAATCATCAGGCAAGTGATGTGAAAATAAACAGTGGCAGCTAAAGCCGGATTTTAAGAGTCCCTGTCACAGGTGCCTTGCGATTTACACATGTTAACTCTTTAATGCTCACAGCAGCCCTCAAAAATTGGATTTATTCTTTGGAAGCTCAGGGAACATGCCGTAGGCAGAAGGTGCTAGACCGGTTTGGGAAAGGTCCTTCTGGTTTCCTCTGTATATCATTCCTGGACTGGACTCTGCTCTAACTCGTCAACAGTCAGTAAGAAAACAGAGCCTATGTGTCACGAAACTTCCTAGATTCTGCGTGAGTTCTAGGTCTATTTTTTTTCCTCAGTTGTGTGACTCAGGAGTTATTTCTGTCTGTAAGGTCTCCTTGAATCTCATCACAGTTCTCTGTGGAATGGAGCAATTCTGTCTACCTGTCAGAATTAGAGTGAGAACTCTCAGATGGTTGAAATGCAGCTTGTCAATCGCATTGGTTACTCTTCTCGTTGCTGTGCTGAAATCCTTGGCAGGCAGTCACGGGGGAGGGATTTATCCTGGCTTATGCCTTCAGAATGTTCAGTCTGTGGTCACTTGGCCATGCATTTGGGCAGAATTTCATGGTGGCAAGAGCCTGTGCCAGAGGACATCTTTTTATTTCACGGATGGCCAGGAAGCACAGAGACAGGAAACTGCCAGGAATAACATGTCCCCAGCACGTTGCTCCGGTGGTCTACTTCCTCCCACCAAGTCTCACCTCAGAGTTTCTACAAAGCCCACAAATGTCACCAGTAACTGGGAAGCAGGGTTGAAAATATAACCTGGGGGGATCATGTCACATTGAAACTGTATCACCCACCACTGCTATTGTTTCGTCACTTGCTCTCCCTCTCCCTCTCTCCCATTCTTCCCCCACACCATTGTGCATGTTGTCATACAGTATTTATTTCTTGTGTTTACACAGAAGAAAGGTGGCATTTGCTTTTCATATGCATTACATTTTATGATTTATTCACTCCTTGGCACTCACAAGTGTTCCTTTTCTGGATCCATGTATTTCCTTAGGCTAGAATGCTCCAACCTTCACATTCTTCACAACACAGCCCAGGGGAGTTCCATCCTGCTGTTTTGAACATCTTGTCCCTTCCTGCTTAGTCTCAAATCTCATGCAGCATCCAAAACAGCCGTGCAACAGCAGCACAGACAAGAGTCATAGGAGGTTACAGGATTCTAATTATAAACAAAGCAAGCCAGAGTTGTATAATTAGAAGGGAAGGAAGAGAGTTACAGCTATTTTAAAGGTTGTGACCCAAACTGAAAAAAGGCAGGAAATTCAGGGAGGCAGATGCTTCATCAACTTTCCTTTGAACGTGCGCCTGTCTGTGTGTGCATGCATTTCCTGATACATTGTTCCCCTTTAAGGTACTTTGAGCTTCTAATTTCTGAATTTTCATTTTTAAGGCATTCACAGAACGTCATACACAGGAGACTGATGGACTCCTTTGAAACTTAAATAACCCAAAGGAGCCATCTAAATCTGAGTGGAATATGTATTCATGCATTTTTAAAAAAGGTATATTATATACATCAGAGACTTGGATGGCTCATTAGGAAGGCTTTGGGGGAGCTTGTAATTCAGGATTTAATGTGCTGGCCACAGACTGTGCTTACTGGGGCTGTACTAAATCCGTTTTATTCTACTTTACTTTCCACAGTAACATCACAAGCTAAAGCATTTACACAAAATGACTGACTAATCATTTGCTTGGCTTCATTTTTGAAATCTAAGGCTTTTCTCAAGTTAGATGAAAACCAGTTCTACCTGAGGCTAAGACATCTTCCACAAAGCACAAATAACCTTGGCAAAACTTTCTTATTTGTCTCTTTCTTTTCTGCCTACATCTCTTAATTTATATCTGGGACATACATGAATTACTTTAATTTTTATCTCTAGGGCATTTTCTAATTCTTGGGTTCTTGAGATCAAACTTCAGAGATTTCTCCCAGAAAATCACCTCAAAGTAGATTAAACTACATAAGCCTGTACTAATATTTTTTCCTTTGGTGTTATTTAGTATTTATATATTTGTCAGGATTCAAAAAAGAAATAGGTGGGTGGTGAGAAGGTTTTGAATGAAGCTATGTAATGTCTAGGGTTTTGGAAAACACACTCTCACCTATGAGAGGAGTAACCAGGAATCAAGTGCTAAAACTTAGCTTTCCTCATCTTATATGGATTTCAACACCCTGACGTGTTCTGTCTTTGCTTACTCCATTTCTTCATTTTACATCTGCTGGCCCTTTATAGCATATATATATATATATATATATATATATATATATATCTCAGTTTGCTGACCACACTGGAATATACAAAGCTTCTAGTAAATCCATCCTGAGTTTCATGTGACATTCATTCTTCTGTATATTCTCTGGTTGATGAAGAAATAGTGAATTCACTTCCCATCTGAACAAGCACAGTTCTTTAAAAAACCGTAATATTTTAATTGGTTATTTGGGAATTACATATAATGCACCCCAATCACCTTTACTTCCCAGTCTTCTCAGAACATACCCCCCATTTGTGACCTCTGCCCTCAAAAACAGATAGAAGGAGAGGAAGAAGAAGAAGAAGAAGAAGAAGAAGAAGAAGAAGAAGAAGAAGAAGAAGAAGAAGAAGAAGAAATTCAATCCATGTAGTCATTGGAGTATGATCAAACTCACAGTAGCCAGATCCTTAATGAGAAGTGAGTCCTTCTCCATCCCCACACATACCAGAAGCCATTTATCGTAGAGAGCAACATGTCAGCATCCTTATCACAAGTTCAAAGAGTTCTCTTCCATTGCTTCTGTTGTTTCTTTTGTGGAGTGGAGGTGGAGGTTGTCATAGAAGCCTTCTACATCTCTGTCACCTGTGAGCCTTCACTCATAGATACCACTGCAAAAGAGACTTCTTTGTCCTTTACAGTCAGTGGGGTCATAGATAATGGACTTCCACATGGTATCTGGTAACAACAAAGACCATGGGCATCTATCTGGTCTCCAAGGTCAGCATGTGTCACAGACCTCAGCACAGTCTCTGGTGGCAGTACAGGCCATCAATACTAACACTGTCCGCAGCAGCAGACTGACCCACAGACATCATCATGTCTTACTTCAGGTGTCAACACTGACCACAGGCGTCTGAATGGCCTTTGGTAGTAACATGGGTCAAAGACACCAACACTGCTCCTGGCTGCAGTAAGACCATGGACCCTGACAGCAGCATAGGCCATAGATATCAATGTGGCCTAAGACCATGCATATCAACATGGATTCCAGCAAAAGTTCAGGCCTCAGACATTGTCATGATTCAGCTTCTCTTTATGGTGTAGGCAGCACTCTCCCTGTTCTTCCATCCTTCCCACTCTTCCATTGCAACGCCATTGAAAACTTCAGTGTGTGTGTGTGTGTGTGTGTGTGTGTGTGTGTGTGTGTGTGTATGTATATCCCATACAGCTCTACATGCAAACACTCATTGTCATGAATCATTGGTCTGGCTCAAGGCCTCTGGTTATGAAGCGCCAGAGATAGTGGACCATTATGGAGACTCCTTCAACCACAGCCATGCTTTGTGTTTTCATCTTTGGTGACATTGGCTTGCTCCGTGATCTGCTTCTCCAGTACTGGTTCCTATTTATGGTCCAACAGCTGATAGATAGAATAGGTGTTGGAGTTGACAAACTCAAAGTGCTACTAAATCTGGACCTGGATGGCAGTCGATTGGTCAGGGCTTTTCCTGGGTGACCACCTTGTACTTCGGGCTCTTCCAGGTGACAATTCCTCCTTTTTATACTAGGGAAAATAGACTAAACCTAGAGGGCTATTGAAAACTTAGTAGTCATAGCACATTATCTCCTGTCTTCTATGTCTTTTAGGATTCACTGTCATAGAAGAAGATTCAGGGAGAGTGTTTTTAAAATGAGTATTTATGATACAACACAACAGGCTTTCAAGACATTTGATACTCTATAGATGAAACACAGCAAAATGTACTTTAATTAAAATATAGAATGGAGTTTAAGAATTCCCTTTTTTATGTCTCAGAACTGGGAAAGATTGAGGCTGCTTCAGATAGAATCATGTCCAGGGCTCAGGATGAATACAAAGGAACAAATCACTGACCATCTGCTCCATGTCAATGCAATTCATTGCTCGTGTAAGGTTCTACATTCATACTTTGTCTCCTACTCTATTCCAAAAAGTCATTATTGTCCTTTGTATTTGTAGACAGAATAAACATGCACAGAGTGAGAAACTTGTCAGCTGGGTAGGTAGTTCTTGAATGGTTTTGTAACTGACTGCCTGAGTCTCCTGCTCCAACTGAGATTGTATTTCTGTATTTCGTGTTTCTTTTTTAAAAAGTTAGTCAGTCAGACTAGGAATCTGGTGTATTCTTTTTTTTAATTTAATTTTTGTTTGTTTGTTGCCTTGGCTTGCCTGGATATCCCTTTAAACTAGACTGTCATTTAACTCATAGGGAACTGCTTGCTACCACAAGGGCTGGGAAACATTGAGATTAAAGACATGCCAGTCCCTTCTTGTGCTTCTTTTAAAGAGGCTTTTGGATTCTAATATCCCAAATATTTTCTGTTGCCTCTGTGAATCATCAGTCCTAAGCCAGATGATTCTTAATGTTCAACAGAGCTTGATAAAGTACCATGTCACAAAAAGCAACTTGGGGAAGAACAGGTTTATTTTATTTTATAGCTTGTAGTCCATTATCCAGGGAAGTCAGGGCAGAAACCTAAAGCATGAGCTTACAGGCAAAAATTGATGTAGGGCTACATGCTAGTTTGCTCTCTATGGCTTGCTCAGCATGTTTTCTTATACAATCCTATGACCATCTACCCTGGGGTGGCACTGGCTACCATGGGCTAGGTTCTCTCACCTCAAACATTAATCAAGAATATGCTCTCATGGCCTTCTCAGGCCAATCTGGTGGTAAGATTTAATCAATTGATGTTCTCTTTTCCCAAATGGTTCTGTCCTGTGTCAAGTTGACAGAAAAACTAGCCATCCTACTAACCATCAATATAGCATTAGGTAGCTCTTTCTGTGTGTAACTAATTTCTTGGACTTATTTTTAGCATGTGTAAGAGTATGTATATTGATTTAGAAAAATAATGTAATTATCGATTAATTTATTTGTGATTTTACTAATTTCTGGACTTATATTTCTTTCTTTAATAACTTATCAGTGATCATAAAATTTTCAGTAATGTTTAAAAAAGTTTCTTGATTTAAATTGAATAGCATAAATAGATGTTCCAAGTTAGTTAATGTGTTCATTACTGTAGGATGTAGAGTTTAATAAAACATCATTTATTCCTCAGAGTATTTACATCCTTGCAGACAAGTATATCTATACCTGTTATAGAATGCACACTGATGTCATGCTGCTGAGCTCATTGTCCCAGCGCTGTGGGTGTCGGAGGTCTATGACATGAAATCACTGATTCTTCTGTCTCAGGGAACTGTGCCCATGGGGACAATATGTGCTGGAAGACTGAGATCCTGAAGTGGATCCATACTAGTAATACACTTATTATCATGAAAGAAGAGTCCATTGTCCTGTCAAAGGCTATAAATCTCAACCCCAGAGATCACTTACAAATTTCACAAGACTTCAAAAGGCATTTTAAAAAATCGAGCAGCTTATTGGGGCAGATATAACCCCTTCTCATGTGTTCTTTTCCCCTTGAGATATACTTTCCTTCTTCTCTATCCCTTCCCACCCTGCCTCTCCTTCCTTTCAGTCCTCCCTCCTTCCCTTTCTCCCTCCCTCCCCGCTCCCTGCCTTCCTCCCTCTTCCCTTCCTCTCTCCCTTCCTTCCTCCGTTGTTTCTTCTTTATCTTAATTCTGAGATTTCTAAAGAGTAAGAATTGGGTTATTGTCCTCTCACTCCCTGTTCTCCATTTTCTTAGGAAATATGATCCATTTTCATATTTTCAATACTGTCTTATAATGAAAACCCCATTTTTCTATGTTAGATCATTTCATTCAAATTTAGTTTTTACATACAGTACATAAACTAGCTTATTAGATGATTCCATTTTGATTTCTTCTGAGACTTTGGAGATCGTCATCCAAATGTGTCTATCTATCTTTTCTATTTCTGTTGCTCATGATTCCAACAGCGAGTCTCAATACCTCCTAGTTGCTCATGCTAAAAGTTGAGGTGTTCATTTAAACTTCATCCCACTCTCAGAGATCTCGAATCTGTCTAATAAATATCTCAAGTCTGACTATTTCTCCCATCCTCATCAACATATCCTTTGCTATGTCCTTGATGATGTGCACCTAGTCAATGGAACTGCCACCTGTTGAGACTCCTCACGATCCTATTTCATTATTTCTACATCTCTGAACATCACTCATTTCCATATACCCATATTTCCATACCAAGCATCAAAGAGAAAAAATCCCTGCTGCTTACCTCTGGTTCTGTGAAAATTCACTTAACTATTTTCCATTTTTTAAAGGATTAGGCTTTTTTTTTTTTTTTTTGGTTTTTTGAGACACGGTCTCTCTGTGTAGCCCTGGCTGTCCTGGAACTCACTCTGTAGACCAGGCTGGCCTTGAACTCAGAAATCCTCCTGCCTCTGCCTCCCAAGTGCTGGGATTAAAGGCATGAGCCACCACTGCCCGGCTGGATTAGGCATTTTTATCTTACTTTTTATATCCCAGAGTTATTAAAGGGTTTTCCAGAACACAGAGAGTTTCCTATGATAAAAACACTAATAAAAATTTCACGGGTAGGTTGTGATTGGGGAAAGTCAAGGAAGGAGGACAGTAAACAGGGTAATCCAGCAGCAGGTACAAAGCACAGAGAGCTAAGCCACAACTGCCATCTATTAATCATTTCATTTACTTGGATAATTGATAAAGTTCACCAAATACATGCCTGTATTGATCCAGTTTCTCCCTCTCTGGTAATGCAGAAGGCACATGCTTTTTAGACACTTGCTTTAGATTAAATATCTCCTAATTGTACATTCTATTTAATACAATCCTCCCATTCCATCTTCTTCCTTGGAAGCCATCTGTTTGATAGTGTTTTCCAAAAACCACAGGGCTTAGAACTGAACTGATTATTCACTTGTCTTACTCAGAATTCCCATTGCTATGATACAATACCATGATCAAAGCAACTTGGGAAGGAAAGAGTTTATTCAGCTTACAGTTCCACATCACAGTTCATCAATGGAAGTGAGGAACTCAAACAGAGCAGGGATCTGGAAGAAGGATCTGATGCGGAGGCCATGGAGGGATGCTGCTTATTGGCTTACCTAGCCTGCTTTTTTATTGAACCTAGAACCACCTGTCCAGGGATGGCACCATCCACAATGGGCTGGGCATTTTCCATCAATCACTAGTTAAGAAAATATCCTACAGGCTTGACTATAGTCTACTCTTACAGAGGCAATTTCTTAATTGAAGTTTACTCCTCCAAGATGACTATATCTCGTTGTATCAAGTAGAAATATAACTATCCAGAATATTTGCTCAATATAGTTTCACAGTGACCAGTTCTAAAATGTTGTTATTTACTAGTGAGAATCTTTCTCTAGGGATTGGGGTGGTTTATTCTGGGAAGTCAAGGAAGGAGATCAGTAAACAGGATAACCCAGCAGGTGAGAAGCACAGAATCCATGGTGCTACTTACCACAATCTAATCTGGATATGGGGTATATCTGTCTATATAGAAGCAACTTTCCTACCAAGCCAGGGATACTTCTGAATTACTTCTAAAGAAGATGTAAGAATCTCAGCTATTCATGTATATGTCATGAAAACTTATGCTTTTTATATGACTATTCCTGTATCTTTTTCCCCAGACCATTTTTTCTCTACTATCTCTATTTTTCATGTTTTCACTAAAAATTGTTTCTGTTTTAGAGAAGATAAACAGTTTTCATATACATAATCATGCAATTAGAGTGACTTCATTTCAAAAGTCTCCACTGAGTGCATATTATCCCTAGTCATTGCTTTAGGTGCCTGGGACACATTTGTAAACACAATAGTAAAAGGCCTTCCCTTTATCATTATTCTGTGAGTTGGTGGGTGTAGCCATCGAAAAGCACTTACTTGCACTACAAGATGGTATGAAAACTACTGGTTTAACTGGAAGCCACTTTAAGGGTAGCAGATTCTGTACTGTATGTCAAGAATTTTCTGGCTCTATCAGGATTCGCCTTAGACCTTGCCTTTACCCTCATTTACATTTCACCTTCACTTGGAAAGCAAAGAGGTGTTAGCTTGCCTTGCCTATGGAAGTTAATCGAAGTTTTTTCTCACACTAAGCTGGATAATTTAAAAATTAATACAGCGTGCAGACAGCAGTGCCTAAAGGTTACAGAGACAGGTTGGTGAGCTGGAGGCATTCAACTTTGCCAAACAGAATAAGAAATTGAGAAGGCTAAATTACAGACCTATTAAAAATAAATTAGCGATGTCGAGAAAAGCAAATTAAGATGCAGATAATTAATCTAATTTCAGGGTCTCTGGCGAGAGTTAATGCACAATGCTTCCCATGTTTGATGAGGGTATCTATTAATTAAAATATTTATATAAAATGAGGCTTCACAATGTTTTTATCAAGATGGACTGACTTTGATTGGTTTTACTCTTGGAAGATGGCCTTAGGTTGGTTTTACTCTTGGAAGATGGCCTTAGGTTTATAGGCAAAAGCAAGAGTTAGTTGTCTTTGTATAGTCTAAATTAGAGACCAATTTCCCTAAATAACTTGTACTTCTCTCTCTTTCCTTCTTTCTTTCTTTCTTTCTTTCTCTCTCTCTCTCTCTCCTTCCCTCCCTCC
>NW_021604587.1:9288323-9309867 GCF_004785775.1 Grammomys surdaster
CTCTCTCTCTTTCTCTCTTTCTCTCTTTCTCTCTTTCTCTCTTTCTCTCTTTCTTTCTTTCTTTCTTTCTTTCTTTCTTTCTTTCTTTCTTTCTTTCTTTCTTTCTTTTCTTTGGCTCCATGTAACCAGTTTCCAGTTCTTCCTGCTGTTTTCTGCCGCATTATTTTTCTCAGTGCAGCAGTACTGACTGCACACCCATGCAAAGGGTTGGGTTGCTAACTGACTGGGGAGAGAAAGAAGGTTGAATTGAGCAAAGAGGTCATGTATGAATGGGCAGAAGCGATGAAGTACTCAGGAGAAGGAAGGAAGCATAGCAGGGTGCATAGTCACTCAGCAAACACAAGAACAGGAATTATGGAGAGACTGGGCCATGTGACTGAGATGTGAAATGTCTGAATCTGAGGCCATCATATGTAATTGACTTCTGGCATCATTATTTTCCCTTTTACTGAGTACATCGCTACACAGGTTGTCTAAGCTTAGACAGATTTGCAGTGTAAGACTTTTGCTTCTATTCTTCTTACCCAACTTCTGAGCAGGGGTCAGAAAATAGCCCAGCAGGGAGGATACACAGAACTTGTGCTGTGCATTGGCGCATCTGGAAATAAAAGAGCTCAGTTCTGTAGCCCTGGAATCAAAGGAACAAAGGAGGCTGCTACCGCTGCACGTTACTGCCCTAGTTTGGAGCAGAAATGAGACTGAGTCAGAGGCTGAAATTAAAGCAGTTCCCTGCCCACCACAAGTCTCTTGTGGGTCTAGCTCTTGCTAAAAATGCTAAGAAGAATTATAGATGGCAATATGTAGAATTTTGGTTCTCATTTTTACTTTTTATTTTTAAATTGACCAAGTCACACAATACAGAAAAAAAAAGTACAAAAGGAAACTCTAACAAAAGATACACACACAGTGATTCTTTTTCTCCAAGTCCAAGTTTGATTTTTAACAGGGTAAAAACATGTTTTCACAGGAGATAGAAAGGGGAAATAAAGAGGGGAAGTGCCATATAACCTTGACCAACTTGAGCTTCAGAAGCTCAGCATGATCAGTGTTTTAGACTGCACTCAGAGAGATGGTCATATTCTCCCAGGAAGAGGCGGGGTCATGATAGTGTGACAGAGCTCTCACATACATGGGTCTTTGTCTTAGGTCACCATCTTCACATGCTCTTAGGGTAGAGTCATATTTCTTGTTGTCTTGTTGGATAACACCTCTTTCAGAGATCTCCATGTGGGATTTCCTCACTCTGACAACTTGTAGTTCATTTTGTCCCTCTCTGTGTGCACAAAAATAATGCTTCTACATTGTGTTGGCTCTGAGATGTAGACATATCTGCTGGGATATTGGCAAGTCACTCTAGAGCCCCAAACTTCTGTTATTCTTCAATTTCATTGAGGGTTGCTGTGGCATTAGAATAAAAAGGAATAAAGTTTATATTTGTGCAGGGAGACTTTATCTTGAATTGCTATTTAAATGAAATCAAAAGCTCATGCCTGTTTTTAGCACTATAAAGGACTTGGCATTATTGAGCAAGGGAGTGGTTTATATCAGAAGGTACTTTTTTTTTTTTTCCTGTTACAGCCTCATGTATCTCTGCAGTTTTGTTGTGTGGACCATATGGCTTCTAGTTGTCTCGTTCTCATCATTTCTAAAAGAGAGCTCAATCCCAATGGGAGGTTCTAGAAGGATGAAAGTGAAGTTAGAAATATAGTAGTTATAATCCCAAAAATAAAATAATAATAAATAAAATAAAAAAGAATTAACTGGCCTGAGAGGATAACTAAGAAACCATTTTCTTTCCAAATCTGTTCTCTTCCATGTCTTTGCTCTAGGAACTTTCTCTTGCAAGATGACCCACTCCCTGGACACTCATGCTCTCCGCTTCCCTGTTGAGTAGGCTAGGAGGGTATCTTTGGCTAGGAACAAAGAAGCAAGTTCTACAGCTTCAGCCACAGAAGCATAGTTGATCCTGTAGTTGCATATCTCACCAGCATTCTGCAATGATACTTCTTCCCCCAGCCTCCAGGTATCCTGGCTTCCAACAGCTGCTTATCTGTTGTTGTTTCATTGACCCCAAATGGATCCTCTTAACCTATGTGTATCTGTGTACAAATTTCTTTTACTAAAATGAATATGTAGAAAAGCCACCTGTATACTACCAGAAACCAAAGTGATGCAGTCATCATTATCCCTCTGGAAATCGGCTAAAGTATAGTTTTTTTTGTGGCAGCAAGATCTAAAATAAACTACAGATTTCTATAATCCTATTATATAAATCTGGGTTCTGGAAGTAAGTAGAGATAGAGTCTGTGAAAATTTCACATCTGCAGTTACCCATGAATACATATGTTGTATATGTAATTACTCCTTGAGGAATTATTGAACCATGTTGGAATTTGAGCGATAAGAGAAACTCAGATGGTGGAAAGCAGAATAGTTATCATCTTTTATATGGAATCAGAGAAGTGTAAATTCAAGTCACACCATTGTTAACACATGTTAGTCTTCTTTGGAGGTAATCTACTCAACTTACCTCTTATAAGTGGCCTTTTAAGAAGTACAGATGACTTTAAAGTACCACACTTCATTCTCTTCCACAATCCTATCAGTATCAGAGCTACATGCACACATATATTTAGTGCTTTACTCAACTTTGATCAGAAAACTTGTATCAGGGGATGCAGCCTGTTGGGGGAATTGAGGTGAAATGAAATGTGTCAAACTTGTTCTAGACAGAACTACATATCTCAAAATTTCCTTTCATATATAATGCCTATATGTCACAAAAGATTTGATAAGCCCATTTCATAGTTTACACACTTGCCACTCATCAGCTGACTTCCCTTGTCCATGTAAATTAACCCCAGAGCTGTGTCTATCCTGTTATCCAAGAATCCTTCTGCCACACCTCTGACTCTGAGCTCAGATGTATGTGTATACATCCATGATAATTGGCCCTAGACTCAATAGACACCATGTATTAAAGTATTATATAAAATCTAAAATATATATTTAGTCCATTTTCATGGTTTTATGGAAATCACATTTGTGATATTTTTGTTTTGTTTTGAAAGGGAACTTTCACTATTTAATTCATGAGGGCCTTGAACTCATGATCTTCTTTCATCTTCTTGGGTGTTTCAGTTTGTATCTGTCTTCAACTAACTTGTAAACTTCTCTCCTCAGCTGCCAAAAGTCCTGTGAAATTCAGATTCTGGCATCATATTTGAAACACACAGGCAAGCAGACAGACAGACATATATATACACACACACACACACACACACACAAATGGGAAAGGAGAGAGAGAGAGAGAGAGAGAGAGAGAGAGAGAGAGAGAGAGAGAGAGAGAATATCTCAGTAAGAACTAAAAGTTTACATTTACTTGTATTTGATTTCTTGGTGAAAGCCAGAAATAAAACACTGAAAGCAGCTGCAATTGGAACTACTTGGAATTCAGCCACCAGGAGATGTCTTGTCCTACATCAATAACTAGGGGTGAGAAGTGGTGTCATATGTAGCTGAGCAGCAGGGTCACGTTAAGAGGTGAGAGCCTTCTGGTCTGTAGAAAGCCAACACTAGTGCTCACTAGGAAGTACGTAGGCTTGTTTCCTCAGCATGTGCAACATTTCAACCTGTGCTTTTCTTTCCTGGACATCTTCCAAGGGTCTAATGTTTGATGTTCAACCAATAGCATAGCAATAAGTAGGGGAGAAAGTTTGGTTTCTCAGGAATGAGCAAGCAGTGGGAGCCTGCCTGTCTGCTGAGCTGCAGGTGTTCCCAATCATGTACTTAAAGAACATCTTGTTCAAGCAGGATGTAATGATGTATGGAGATATTTGCCGTTCTTTCTTCAACTCAGTCATGCATCTGGTACATGCTTCTGAGGAGAAAGTCTAAGACAGGGTTGGGAAAAAAGACAATCTTGCATCTCTGCCAGGCGTTTGCATTCTCAAGGGAATTGAATATTTACAGGAAAAAGAAAGATAGCTGCAGTCCTATCTTTACACTCCCGAAGCATTTTTATTTGTCCAGGTCTCAGAAATGGAAGGAGTAAAAGGAAGGATATGCCTGCAGTTGGCCTCTGATATGCCTGCAGTTTCTCAAAGAGAACAGAGCCTGGGACAAAAAAAAAGCCAGAAGTATATAAGAAACTGGCCCATGTATAGCCTTGAAAAAGGTTTTGACTCACAGATAACTGAGGCTTTTGGATTAAGTAGCCTTGGTGACCAAATAAAAGACTTGTATAAATGTTTTATGCCTACTTCACTTCTGACCCATCATGTTCCAAGACCCAGCACAGATTTATTCTGCCAACATGGAGTAACAAATGGCTTATCATTTTGTGATTGTGAAGATTCTGGTTCTCAATTCAAGACACTCTATGAATCTTAAATCCTTTGAGAATTTGTACAAAATTTAGCTCACTTAATGATCATGAGAGTTTTGTGACTTGTCATTTTATACCAAAGCTCTGACTTGTCATTTTATACTCAAAATTAGAGATTAAGGGACTGAAGGCAAACATCCAGATTTTAGCTGTTGTTTGTTTAACTCTAACGTTAACGCTGGTATAGTAATAGCCAAAGAAATACATGCATCTCACATATTTTACCGAGTTTTCAGATGTAGCCCATGGATCTTACATTTATTATTGAAATGAAGGTATTTTATCTTGGCACTACTACAAAGTAGGCAATCATCCACTTAATTTAGAGGTGAAAGCAAGAGCTATGTACCTCGATCTGGTCATAATCCTTTGGTTGGCCATCACAGGTCATAAGTGGAAATTTAAAATTCACAAAGGGACCCATCTATGGCCTCAACACAGTGTCATGCTCTCAACTAAGTGTCTGGAACATAAGCCTCCAGTAAATATCAGCTTCTCTAATGATTATGATGACAATTATGGTTATTACCGCCCATAGAAAGCTTCATAGAGACAATTTACCAGAACACAATTGCTGTTCCTTCGGGTCTGTCTTCTGGTTTCACAGAGGTGGACTTATCTGAGGTCATCACAGTGATTGTCCGATGTGGTAGATGACCAAGGTCTTTAATTCTTTCTTGGGTCTATTTTTGGAGGAAGAAAATCTGATAATGTGAATCAAGTCTTTGGTATATTAATTCAGAAGTATTTGCATTTAGAAAAGGGGAATAAAGCTTAAAAAAAGGGAAGACATATTTTGCAGCTACATCACAGAGTTCCTCAGATATCTATTGATGCATTAGTAAGATGTAATAGTCGAGGTTCATTGGGAGAGTCAGGCTTATCAATGGGAAGGGAACTAGCCTCTCAGTACTCATTTCATCCTTTTTTACTTCTCTGATGAGTTGGACAAGGCACTGTCTTTCAAGAGCTGAAGGAATTATATAAGCATGGGTAACCATGAGCAGTGAGGGCAGAAACATTTCTTTGATAATATTAATACCAAAACATCACCTCATAAAACCTATTAAGAAGTAGCTCCTTTTTTATAGAGGGAATGGGAGTTGACTTGCTACATTTTGGGAATAGAAAATAGCAATACACAAAAAGTTTGTCAACAACAGCTCCCACAGAAGTCTGTATTATGGATTAGATACTCACTGAATTAATCTTGTATGTTTGGGAGAGTCTAGTTTTTGGAGAATAACATGAATAAACGAAGCTCAGCAATGGAATGCTAAATTTCCAGTGGACAACACACTTGTTGGTAGAGACCAGCTCATTTATTTAGTACAAATAAAGTTAGATAGTGTTAGCTCATTCTCATGGCATGTAGAAAAAGTGGCTTAGTTAAATAATGATATTCAGTAAGTATTTATGGGATCAGTGGCTATAGTACATGGAAGTGCAGGCGGTAGAAAGTCAGTGAGTTAAGGTATCAGTTTGGCCAAAAGTTCCTTTCTTAGCATCTAACCGTCTGTGTAACCATGGCTCAGTTTCCCAAGGTTTCATTTTCAAATGCTTTCTTCATGAAATGGTAAAGCTTGACAATACTGGAGTCCTTTCCACTCAATGACGATACCAAAATAAATTCTGTGCTCCTGCATGTTCAAATGAAAGTTGATACTTAATCTTCCCTCTGAGACTTTTAACCCATCTTTATTTTAAAGTTATTTTTAGCTAAAGTGATTTATAATTTTGTTTTCTATGATACCATCACTAGACCAATAATGCTGCTTTTATTCTATATGCTACTTTCTGATTACCTGCACAAAATAGTATTTTAACTTTTATAGATAAATGGCATCATTAAGCTATTTTTCTTTCAGAAAGATATTAAAAAATCTGGTCTCTGGATTTTTTTCTAATAGAGCTTATGACATATTTATAAGAACATTGACATTATTTTAAAATTTATTTTATATTTATGCCCAAATGTATATATGTATTCCCTGTGTGTACACATGCCTGTAGATAATATTTGAGGACATCAGATCTCCTAGAACTGGGATACATGTGTTTGTGAACTCCCTCATATGATTTTGGGGAATTTAACCTAGATCCTCCGTAAGAGCATGAAGTGTTTTTCACTGCTCAGCCATCTCTTTAGGCCCACATTTTGACTTTTTTTTTTTTTTAAAAAAAAACTTCTTTCAGTAAGTATACTGTTCATGCAGACAATTTCACAACTAGTAACATGTAGCTTACTTATTTGCCCATGTAACCACTATTCAGTCCAAGGAATCGACAATAACCTCCTTCGTAAAACCACTCTTAATGAACACTTCCTCATTCTCAGGGTGAATGTGCTTTGGTTTAAATATTGCAATGATTCATGAACATTTTAGAACTTCATATAAATGTAATCATGCAGCATGTATAATTCTAAGTCTGACTTACTTAATTCAATAATGTTCTAGAAAACTTACTTTAGGTTGTACTATCTGGCTATATTTCTCTTATTTTTATCTGTGCATAATGTCCCACTAAGGACAACATTAATTACATAGAGTATGTACATATTTAGTTTTAAAAGATACTGCCAACATATTCTTCCCAACTTGATCTCCTTGCCATGCATGGGCATTACAGTACATTCTCATTCTTACTAGTGATGGCCACTGTCAGTGGCTCACTGTTCTGATGGCTGTGTGATGGTGTCTCATTGCAGCTATAATTTTTGTTTTGCTATTATTAGATTTTATTTCTCATGAAGATGCTTTCTTTTGTGAATGCCATTTGAAGTTTCATGTTTCTTTATGGAATATCTTACTTTTACTGACTCATAGAAGTAATATGTCAAGTACGCATCTTTTCCCACCATGTAGCTTACATGCTGAATCTTTATTTCTTTTGATGAATAGAAGTTCTTATTTTTAATACCATCAAACCTATTAGTGTTTTTCTTTCATTTCTCACTACTCCTCCCATTTTTTTGAGACAGGTTCTATGTAGTCCTTATTCTCTTGGAACTCTCTAGGTAGACCTGGCTGGCTTTGAATTCACAGAGGTGCTTGACTTGGCCTCTTGAGTGATGAGATTACAGGTATTTACCATCATGCCAAATTTATTGGTTTTTTTTTTTCTGGCAATTCCTGCTTGTCTGTTTAGGAAATTTTTCATTATAGTTTTGGATATTTTTTTGCAAAATATATTTTAATTACCCTTTTATGTTTAGGTCAGCTATCTTTTTGGAATTATTATTTTAATATATGGAGAATAACTATTTTAATTATCCTTTAGGTCACCTGCCTTCTCTACCAGAGTTTAAAGAGCTAAGATGGAGAATTATATTTCAATGTCAATTTATTTTCTAAGGGAACCATATATTAGTGTAATGTTTAAGTTTTTTCCACTCATGAACAGAAGAAAATTTAGTTGATTTTCCTCTCTGGGTTAAAAATATCATTTTAAGAGTCATTGAAAATGGCATCCTAGTGTGTCATTGGGGCAAACCTCTGCATCACTCAATATCATTGTAACCACAATGCTGACTAACTTTGAGCTGACTTCTTTCTTGCACCTGGCATGATTTTATTACCAAGGCTATTGATGCCATTTTCTAGGTCAGGCCAAGGAATACGAAGTAGAAAAGGAAGCTGTCCAACACTGGTTTATGAGTTATTTCCTTTTTTAAAATATTATTTTCTAGTGGTTATTGACTTAACCTTTTTTCTATACTTAAAAATATTAGATAATATAATTTTCTTGCTCAAATATCATATAAAGATTTTAGAACATCTTTACCTGTCTATATTTTTCAAGTACCCCTATTCTCTCTTGGCTTCTCACTTTTATGATTTCATACGTGACTCTCCATGGTTTTTGTATATATATATATATAGTAGGAAACTGTATAGAATACAAAGGTGACTAGCCAGACAATAGACACAAGAAATCATTAGGAAAAGCACTAATTGGGATAGAATCCTACAGAGACACAAGAAGTCAGCAGTCATGAAGGTATTGTTATTCATCACTATCTCCGTATAGTAGACAGGGATCTACAAAGTTGTCTTAGTTCACCGTGCACTGCTGTTAACAGAATTAGTAAGTGCTAGATAATTTACAAAGAAAAAAAAAATTTCATATGACTTTCAGTTCTGGAGGCTAGGAATTCCAATACCAAGATTCTCGATCTAGAGAGAGTGTTCTGACTGCCACTCCATTGTAAAAGGCAAGAGTTCAAAAAAGAGCAGAGGAGGAATACAACTTTTTTTTTCCTTTTGAGATTATAAAATAATTAAATAATTTATCATTTCCCCTTTCTCTCTCTAAACCTCCCTGTACTATATGGTCATCTGTTTTCAATTCATTTACTGTTGTTACAAGCATATACTTTTGTAAATACATATATGTCCCTATATATAACATGCTCTGTATTATGTTCTTAGATGCAGGAGCCCCCTTTTATAATGACCTTCTCTCTTTCATGATAGTATCCTTACTTTGTTATCTAATCCTATTTTTGTTTCTAAAATTGAATATTTTATTTATTTACCTTTCAAATGTTGTCCCCTTTCCTGGTTTCCCCTCTGCAAACTCCTTATCCCATACCCCCTTACCCTGTTTATATGAAGGTGCTCCTTCACCCACCTATCCACTTCCACTTCACTGCCCTAGCATACCTCTACACTTGGGCATCAAGCCTTCACAGGACCCAGGGCCTCTTCTCCCACTGATGCCAGAAAAAGCTCTTTCAGCTTCTTCAGTTCTTCCCCTAACTCCTCCACTGAGGTCCCTGTGCTCAGTCCGATGATTGGCTATGAGCATCCACATCTGTATTAGTCAGGATCTGGCAGAACATCTCAGGAGACAGCTGTATCAGGCTCCTGAGAGCAAACACTTCTTGGCATCAGCGACAGTGTCTGGGTTTGGTTGTCTGCATGTGGGATGGATCCCCAGGTGGGACAGTCTCTGGATGGCCTTTCCTTCAGTCTCTGCTCTACTCTTTGTCCCTGTATTTCCTTTAGACAGGAGCAATTCTGGGTTAAAACTCTGGAGATGGGTGGGTGGCAGGGGGCCATGCCTAACCTCTGGATATGGTTTCAACAAAGATCCCACATTGTGTCAACACTGCTTCACTAACAACTAAGCTTCAAGCAGACGAACTTTGGGAAACACAGTTTAACTATCCCATTGTCTATGTTTTCTGGTATTGAGCAGTTGTGAGGAGCTGTTGTATTAGGTGGTTATCCTTTCTTTGTATTTATTGTGTTTTGTATATCTGTAGGATGAATGTATCTTCCAGTTTCATCTTCTTTCCTCATTACTTCTGTGGGCTTGCTTTGTTTTGTGTGACTCGTCTTGGTTCTCAACTTGGGTTTATGTTTTATTGTACTGTTTAGAGTATATAGTGACAATGTCAGTAAGATATGCAGTGATTTGACAGCAATCTCCACAATAAGCTGCCGTAAAAGATGCTTCTGTGCTTGTGTGTTACCATTAAGATCAAGATACAGAGCCATTCAAGTACTGGTTGGAAAAAACAATTCATAGTATTTTAGAAAAAAACATTTTACGAGGATTAAGAAGTACAAAGATAAGGGAGTGTGAAAAGAGACAAAAGGAATTAATAAAAGAAAGATATATAAGTCAGATCTACACAAAATAATAAATATAAAATAGATACAGAAAAAGAAAGGATGTTTATAGAGTCTACTTAGGTAAGATACAATCTAAAACAAAAAGTACTACACAATTAAATTATAGACAGTACAAACAACTATAAGATAATAAAATGAAAATAAAATTAAACATAAAATATTATAACACCACTCAATATTGCTTTCTAGTACAGAACAATATGGCTGCTCTTGTCCCTGAGTTGGTTTTTGTGGCTGGCTCTATAAGTTGGGAGAGAATTGCTGCCTACCACCTGCAACTACATCTCTCTTGTGCTGGGAATTATACTTTCAATACATGGGTTTCTGTGCGGTTGTGAAGGTGTACGAAAACACCTAGATGTTTTTGCTTACTTTTGCTGCTAGCTGTTAACTTTCTGGTTACATCTCAGCTGTATGGGTCTTAGTTTTGTATTGTTTTTTGTTCATCTGTTTGCTTTTGGTGCTCTTAATGGTTTACTCTTCTTCTCTGGTCTGTTTGGCAAGTCTTTGGCAAGACTTTTCCACACTCAGTGTGATTCTTATATCTCCCGGTTGTAGTTCACTGAAGTGGTGGAGGTGGAGGTGATTCCATTCATAAATTCTTCAAGCGAGTCACTCTGCAGTGCTGAGGGAGAATCTTAGGCTTCTCTCCAGGCTCCCATGATGCACTTTTGCTGCAGTCTCCACTGATGTGCCTGGAGTATACATATCTATTGGTTGCAGCCTGGTCCTTCTCTTTCTGGTTTGTTTTTCTTATGGCATCCAGGTCCAGAGGGGCCATTACCACCACAGCAGCAATTGCTGACCCCATCCTGGCCCTAGCAGTGTTTCCCAACAAGAAAAAAGGTTGTAACTGTTCATGGCTGTTTCTCAGTGGGGGTTATCATAGTTCTCGCCCCTGCTCTGTCATCTTCTCCATATCACTTGCCGTTTCCACAGTGTCCCACTGTCACTGGTATACTTCTGCTTTTTATCTTCTATAAATAGAGTCTGTTTTATTTTTTTCAAGATTCTCCTCCTTCATGAGGTTACACAGAAGCAGTTTCTAATTGACCATCGTTCCTTAAAATGTCCTCAAGACTTTTTAGAGAAGAATCATGTTTACATAGTTTTTCTTGGAATGGAGGGAGAGACTAAGAGGGATGAAGCTAGAAAGACTAAAGTCTGTAAAGGAGATAACTGAACTGAGTGAGATGAAGACAGAAACTTGTTCTCATATTTTTGAGGATAAAACAAAGAGGGCAGATGAGGAAAGCCGGGGCTGGGAACTCAGTATGCCCAAAGAGGATCCACAGGGCAATTTGTTCAGGAATACCTGAGAAGTAGAGGCTAAAGTTCGTTTTTTTTTTTTTTTTCAGAATAAAGAACTGTTTACTTTGAAGCTCTATGCACCACATACTGTAATAAGCTACTTCCTCTTGCTACCAATCTTCAGTCAGATTCACCAAATACACAGGCAACCTTATGGAATCAAAGATGGCATGTTCTAGGTAGCATGATGATTACAGTTGCAAATGCAGTCACTACTAAAGAAGATAGTTCTTGAATTTCTAGAGCATGTGATAGTCATGATAGAGTAGTCCAATTGCATAAGAATACTGTAAATATTATAAAAAGAACCTGTCAACCTCTATTTATTTTTCAGTTATTCCCTTGCTTTCTAAATGTTTATTAAAGACCTACAACATACCCTCAATTCTGGAATAAGAGTAATGAGCAAACTGTAGTCCTTGTCTGTGTCTACATTGATTTCTGTTAGTGAAGACAGATAATATTTTTTTCCATAAAAGAAAGAAGGAAGAGAATTGGTCAGTCATAGAAGAAGAATTCTCATGTAGGCAAAGGTTTCACAGAGGGAAGAATATTTAAGCAAAAATGAAAAAGTCTGGAAAAGATCATGGCTGCTAAATAAGTGGTCCATGAGATGGAGAATCAATATCCAGAGACACTGCTCCTGTGTCCAGGCATCAGTAAGAAGGTAGTGTTGGGAATGGCTAAGTTGTGCTGAATGAGTAGGGTAAACTATAGATGAAGATAGAAGATGTGATATTGCCAACATTTTATGCTCTTGCAAACTTAAAATTTAACAAATAACTTTGCATTGCTCTGTGAAGGTGATAGACATATCTTAGAAGGATCTAAGTATGATAAATATTTTCTGCTTTGAATTTTCCACCAATTTTCTCAGTGAGATGAATTACCACAACGATCACTTAAAAATTGTGCTTTTGATGATTATTTTGTTGGGTGTAAGGTGCTAAGAACACAGATACTTTTGATGGCGTGCATATGTTAAAGCTATAGCATGTAAAGCAACTGAAGACTATTAAAATATTTTTTAATCACTTAGTCTTTGTGATGTGATTGATCAAGGATCCTCAATAAATTATTTTAAGAAGAACTGGCTCATTTTCTAGCAGTTTGTTGGTTGCCATACATTTGCATATCAAAAGGATGCTTGATAAAGCAGAATGGACATGATTGTAACAATTAGAAGTTCTTATATTTGTATAAGATATTTGTATGTATTTTTGTTAAAACTCATTTTAAATAGAAAAATCTCCGTTCAAACTTGAGATTTTCCTCTTTGTTTATACTAGCATTTATAGTGGGAGGTAAAACTCCCCTGATAGAATCATTGTAAGTCTCTAAGGATAATATGTCAAGTCTATAGAGAAGAACACAGTCAAGTTTGCTGGAGTGTATGCTTGTTCTTATTGAAACAACATATTTTGTTATTAGAATTTTCTCTTTGACCCTTCATAACATACCTTGAATGTTGAATATTTCTGTAAGATATTGGTTCTAAAACATTGGTAAACTTGACTTCTGGGGATCAACTGGCAATGATGGAGATAGTTTTTGTTATTATGACTTGAAGATGTTACTGATGTCTAGTCGGGAGAACCTGGAAATGTTACTAAGCATCTTTTGACAGATCAGTCCTCTTTCCATGCCCTAACAATTATTAGTCCAAGGTATTGCTAAGGTTGAGAAACTTGTCCTAAAGCACAGTTGAGTTGAACAGTGTAGATTCAGCTGAAGCTTTCTGTTTTAGTAACATGATTTTCTCATTTGAATATTGTGAAATACCACTGCCTCCTTATCAAGCACACTAGAAAGAATTTTGTAGTTTGTGAAATAGCATAAGTGTGAAAAAATATTCTTGTTCCTTCCTGATGTGGCCAGTTTGAGGTGCTGCATTGATACTGGGCTTAGTCACAGGCTTATGGTTACTAAAGAGTACTAAATGTGGTATTAGACAAATTCTCACCTGGGCATATGTGGTTTGGCTTGTCTTTGACTCTTCTGTTATTTGCCATTAAAACCTCAACAAAGTGAAAGAGATACATTTGGATCACATCCAAACCAAGGTCAAGCCTTGTCCAGCTGATGTGCAGCCCAAACCAGGGCTGTCACTAAGCCCAGCTGAGATCAGCATACATGCAGACCTGCAGACCTACAGACCTACAGATGGGATGATAGATGCTAATCCTTGTAAGACAGTTAATTACTACCATTGTGTCAGCAGCTGTCCCATAGGATACCTGGGGAAGGAGTTGTCTTGGATTCTCTAGTGTTTATGATTAATGGCTTTGTTACTTTTCTCATCAAACAAAATGAAACAAAACAAAGAAATCAAGCAAAAGAAAAATAATAACTACAGAATACAACAACATTCACTAAGAATCTTTCATCCTTGGGTCTGGATTCTATAGTGTTTATTCTCAGGTGAAATTTCCTGGGAAGCTATTCATTCATTATCTGTGAGCCCATCACCCAGTACATCCTTCTGTCTATTTTCCCCTATCCACAATGCTTATTTATAATGTGTTTATTGATAGGTTTACTAAGCAGAGGAACTTTGGGGGTAGAAACCATGACATGTGAGCCATCTGTTGTGGCATATGTGCTAGTTAGTTACTTGCTGCTTGGCAGTGTCATAATCGTGTTGTAAAGACTTGAATGGAATAAGGAAATTGTGCTGACTTAGCATTTGTATCATTTGTATCCACATATTCATGGCTTATGTTTTGAGGGTAAGAAAAATAAGATCAAAATAAAGTAGTTAGTGAGAACCTGCTGGGTCTGAGGGAAGACTGGCCTGGAGAAGGGCCTTGCACAGATGGCAGAATATCTGCTTCACGTGCCATGTGAGCTCACAGAGGGGCAGCTTCCTTGACAGCTGGTGGTAGTGCTGAGCCAGTGCATTTATGATGCTAGATGCAAAATTATGAGCAAAAAGCCAGTGTTGAGACTGTAAAATAGTCTTTTTTACCTGGAGATAAATGTAGAGACACACGTGCTTGCAATAAACCACACAGAAGATCTAGTGTATCCTTTACCCACGTTTCCCCAGTGTTTTACAAAATTTTAGCACAACCAAGGTACTGACATTGAAGCAGTCAGACACAGGACATTTTCATCATCACAGAATCCCTCCTCAGGTAAAAGAACAATTTGTCTGAAAAAAGTCACAAGATGCCATATTATTATAGGTCAACCTAAAATTACATATCACTTGCAAGTATATGTATATAGTATATGAATGCTGTGTAAACGAATATATCCTTTCAAGGCTGACAAAGCTGCCTCTAGGAGCTGGAGAATATTTCACAAAAATCCCAACATTAGACATGAAAAGACTCCTTTTGAGTTGTTGGCTAGTGTTGTACAAAAGACTCCTAAAACAACTATTGTTGTTGCCTTTGATTGTCCTCATACATGGAAAGAAAGTTCCTATTGTTGAAGACACCATGTACTTTGGATACAGAACCCAGAGAACCGAAGCTGGATGTGACTAAAAGTCTCTAGTCTATTGTAGACTAGCTTTCATGGTACCGGAAGGTTCCATGACAATTTCTGAGAGAGGGAACAAACCGATAGTCTTACCTAGCTATGGTGTCTATTAGGCACAACAACAACCTTAAGGGTACAATAATACCACACATACCTTGTCAGTAACCAACAGTTCTCTAGCTTGGACGTAAGGCCATTCCAACCAGAAAGAAATAATATTGAATATTTCTTTAAGTGTTTCTAAGTTATTTGAGATTCCTTTATTGGGAGTTCTTTGGATCTGTACTCCACAATTTAATTCAGTTACTTGTTTTTTTAATATATAGTTTCTTTAGTCTCTTAAAATATATTTTAATATTAGTCCTCCTGGGGTTGGTAAAAATGTTTTCCTATTTGGTATGCTGCTGCTTGTCCCAGTGATAGTGTCCTTTGTCTTACAGAAACTTATCACTTATAAGGCTCGATTTATTAATTGTTATCTTAGTTCCTGTGCTACCATTGTTACTTAAAGGATCTCCTATGCCAATAAATTTAAGGCTATTGCTACTTTCACTTATATCAGGTTTGCTATATTTGGATTTATGTTGAAGCCTTTGATCCATTTGGTCTTGAGTTTTGTGCAGGGGAAAAGCATGAGTCATTTTTCATTCTTCTACATGCAGACATCCAGTTTGACTAACAACACCACTTGCTGATGGTGCTTTCTTTTTTTCTCAGTGTGTGATTTTGGCTACTTTGTCAAAAATTAGGTATCCATATATGTTTGAGTTTATGTCTGGGTTTTCAGTTTGAATCCATTGATCACTGTTTCTGTTTTCATGTCAATACCATGCAGTTTTTTATTATTAAAACTCTTTAGTACAACTTGAAATCAGGGGCAGTTATACCTCCAACAGTGTGTATTGTTTAGTGTTGTTCTAGCTATCCTGGGTTCTTGTTTTTCCATATGAAGTTCAGAATTGTCATTTCAAGGTACATAATTGTGTTAGAATTATGATGGGGATGGCATTAAATCTGTAGATTGCTTTAAGTAGGATGACCATTATTTTAATCCTACTGATCCATGAGCATGGGAGATTGTTCTATCTTTTGATATCTTCTTCAATTTCTTTCTTCAAAAACTTGAAGTTTTTATAGTAAAAGTTTTTCACTTGCTTGGTTAGAGTTATCCCAAAATATTTTACATTAATTGTGCCTGTTGTGAAGGGTGTGGTTTCTGTTATTTCTTTTTCAGTTCACTTGTCATTTATATATAGGAGGGCTACTGATTTTTGTGAGTTAGTTTTCTATTTAGCTACGATAGTGTTTATACAGCTGTAGGAGCTGTAGAATGTTTGGGGATGCTTATGTATACTATCATATCATCTTCAAGTAGTGATACTTTGACTTCTTCCATTCCAATGCGAATCCCCTAGCTCTCTTTTAGTTGTCTTATTCCTCTAGCCACGACTTTAAATAATATATTGAATAGATATGGGGAGAGTAGACAACCTTATTTTATTCCTTATTTTATTGTTGCTTTGATTTTTTGGTCAATTTAACTTGATGTTGTTTATTGCCTTGCTGTAAACTGCCTTTATTGTGTTTAGGTATGTCCCTTGTATCCCTAATCTCCATGAATTCCCCAGGACTTTTATCATGAAGGGGTGTTAGATTTTGCCAAAGGTCTTTTTTGCATCTAAGTAGATGATTATGTGTTTTTTCTTCCAATTTTTTAATATGACAGATTACATGTATTGATTTTCATATATTGAACCATCTTTACGTTGCTGGGATGAAGCCTACTTGATCATGGTTGATAATTTTTTGATGTATTCCTGGACTTGGTTTGCAAGTATTTTATTAAAAATTTAAAACTATGTTTACTAGGGAAATTTGTCAGTAATTCTCTTTCTTTGTTGAATCTTTGTGTGGTTTAGGTATCAGCGTAACTGTAGCCTCATAAAAGAAAGTGGGCAATGTTCCCTCTGTTTCTATTTTGTGGAATAATTTGAGAAGTATTGGTGTTAACTATTCTTTGAAAGTTTAGCAGAGTTTCAAGTTTCAGTGTGCTGGAGTTATTTGGCTCTGGCCTTCTTTGGGTTGGAAGACTTTTAATGAGTGCTTTAATTTCACTAGGAGTTACAGGGGTAATAGATCTATTTAAATTGTTATCTGATATTGTATTAGCATTGGTAATTGGTACCTCACAAAAATATCCTTTTCTTTTAGATATTTTTTCTATTTGGTGAAGTACAAATTTTTCAAGTATGTCTTTATGATTCTCTGAATTTCCTTGGTATTTTCTGTTATGTCTCTGCTTAGTTTCTGACTTTGTTAAATTGGAGATTCTATCTTTATCTTTTAATTAGTTTGAATAAGTGTTTGTTTTTCTTTTTGATTTTCTCAAAGGACCAATTCTTTGTTCTACTGATACTTCATATTGTTTTCTTTGTTTTTATTTTATTGATTTTTAGCTCTAAGTCCGATTATTTCTTGCTGTGTACTCCTCTTGGTTGTGATTACTTCTTGTTCTAAAGATTTCAGGTGTGCTATTAACTTGCTAGTACTATATCTCTCCAGTTTTTGTGTGCAGGCACTTAATGTTTTGTATTTACCAAAAGAACCTCTTTTTTTATATCCTGAAAGTTTGAGTATGCTGTATATTTATTTTCATTGCATTCTAGAAAGTCTATAATTTCTTTCTTTATTTCTGTCTTGACTCAGTTTTTATTCATTCTTGTATTTGTTGAGTCTTGCTTTGTTTCAAAGTATGTGATCAATTTTTAAGAATGTTCCATTAAGTCCAGAGAAGAAGGTATACTTGTTTCTGTTTGTTTGATCTTTAAATATCTATTAGGTCCATTTGGTTTATAACATTTGTTAGATCCAGCATTTTTCTGTTTAGTGTTTCTCTTGATGACGTGACCTGTTATTGGTTAAGTTTGGCATTGAAGGTTTGAAGTCTTCTACTATCAATGTATGAGAGTCAGTATGCATTTTAAGCTGTAGTATTTTTTTTAAACACTTGAATGCCCTGTTGTTTTGAGCATAGATATTAGGAATTGCAGTTTTGCAGAGACTGAGGGAATGGGCAACCAATAACCTGCCTGACTTGAGACTCATTCCATGGGCAAGCACAATCCCTGACACTTTTAATGATACTCTGTTATGCTTGGAGACAGGAGTGTAGCATGGCTGTCCTCTGAGAGGCTCTACCCAGCAGTTGACTCAGACAGATGCTGACAACCACAGCCAAACAATGGATGGAGCTTGGATACTCTTATCAAAGATTCAAAGGAAGGATGGCAGCTCTGAATGGGAAAAGAACTCAATAGGAAGACAAACAAAATCAACTAACCTGAACCCTTGGGCTCTCAGAGGCTGAACTACCAACCCAAAGACATACATGGGCTGGACATATATCTCCCTGTACGTATTTAGCAGATGTTGGGCTTGGTCTTCATGTGGGTCCCAAACAAATGGAGTGGGTGCCATCCCAAAAACTGTTGTCTGTTATGTGGGATATATTCTTCTAGCTGGGCTTCTTTATCTGGCCTCAGTGGAAGAGGATGTCCCTAGCCTCAAGAAGACTTTATGTGTCAGGGTTGGGGAATGAATACCCTGCGGGGACCTCCACCTGCTCAGAGGAGAAAAGGAGGTTGAGTAGGAAAAAAGACTGGAGAGGGAGAGAGGGACAGTGAGTGGGATATAAAGTGAAGAAGTAAAAAGGAAAAAAAATAACTGCAATGTCTTTTGGTGGATTTTTTTCCTTTCATGAGTATGTAATATTTATTTATATGTTTTGATTAGTTTTAGTTTGAAGCCTATTTTATTAGATATTAAAATGGCTACACCAGCTTGTTTTTTAGGTCCAACCCTTAATCCTAAGGGAATATTTGTCATTAATGTTGAGGTGTGTTTCTTAGATTTAGCAGAAGGATTGAACTAGTTTTTGTATCTGTTCTGTTAGCCTATGTATTTTGGAGGATTGAGACAATTAGTATTGAGACATATCAATGACCTATGATTGCTCTTTCCTGTTATTTTCTTGTTGGTGATGGTGATGTGTATGTGTGTGTGTGTATGTGTGTGTGTGTGTATTTCTTCTGATTTTGCTTGTCTGAGATTATTTATTCTTGGTGTTTTCTTGCATGTAGTTAACCTTCTTAGGTTGGAATTTTTTTTCTAACATCTTCTGTGGTGGTGGATAGATAGATATTGTTTAAATCCAGTTTTATAATGGAATATCTTATTTTCTTCATCTGTATTATGCAGGATATAATAATCTGTGGTTTCCTAGTGTCTTCAGCAATCTGTCCAGGTCCTTCTGGCTTTTATAGTTTCCAGTGAAAAGTCAGGAATGATTCTAATAGGTCTGCCTTTGGTCTTTTCCCCTTGCAGCAGCTTTAATAGTCTTTCTTTGTTCTGTACATTTAGTGTTTTGATTATGTGACTTTCTCTTCTGGTTCAATCTCTTTGGTGTTATGTATGCTTCTTGTACTTTTATAGGCATCATTTTCTTTAAGTTAGAAAATTCTTCTCTGATTTTATTGAAAACATTTTTTTTGGCCTTTGAGTTGGAATTCTGTTTTTCTTTTATTCCTATTATTCTTAGGTTTTGTCTTTTCATATCATCCCAGATTTCATAAATGTTTTGTGTCAGTTTTTTAGATTTAACATTTTCTTTGACCCATATATATTCATTTCTCCTACAGTTTCTTCAATGTCTGAGATTATTTCCTCCATCTCTTGTATTTTCTTTACAATTGAATATTATTCTATAGTGCATGCTCACTACACTTTCATTATCCAGTCAGAGGTTGAAGGTTATTTAAATTTTTTTCTTTTCCTAGGTATTATGAATATAGCAGCCATTAAAATGACTGAACAAATATGTGTGACATAGACATTTGAGTCTTTTGGGAATAGAAATGAAGTTATCAGTAGTTTGGTTGATTTAATTTTAGCTTTTTGAGAATTCTCCATGATATTTTTCATAGTGGCTAAATCAATGTGAAACAAATCTTTTAATATTTAAAATCACCTTTTGTCCTTTATATCATGACTTCCATTCTTTACCAGATTTTTTTAATACTCAACATTTATCAATTTGTTACCAGTTTCTCTAATTTTTCATTTTAAGTATGTGCTAAGAGAGGAACTATATATTATTCAATTCTTGAATTACTCTTTTCTCACCAGCATAATTCCCTGGAGATTCCTCTAGGTGTTGTGAGTATCAATAGTTTACTCTTTTAAAAAAAACCTAGAGCTAATATTTGTGTGGATCTACACACTTTGTTTAACCATTTACCCATTATGGAACATTTGGTTTGTTTCCATATTTTGGCTACTATGAATAAAGCCACTCTAAACTTTGGTTACGTATTTTTATGTAAACATTTTTATGTCAGTGGGATAAATGACCAGGAGTGTAATTGCTAAATTATGTAATAGATGAGTATTTAGCTTTTAGAGACATCTAATAATATTTTCCATTTTGTCTATTCTAATCTACATTTCAAATATTCATTCATGACTTAATTTATCTACATCTAACTAATATGTGATGCTACTTTTAAAATGTCTGGATAGATATGTATTGATATATGTCTTTAATTTGTATTACCATCATTGCTAATAATGTTGAAACTCTTTTCACAAGTTTATTAGCCATCTGCATGCTTTCTATAATAAAATGGCTCCTGGTATATTTTCTCATTATTTAAATAAATTATTTTAATATTAATTATTATTTATTATTATTTATTTAAATAAATTATTTTATTTTTATTGTTTTATTCTGTAGAGTGTTGAGAGTTCTTTATATAATATCAATAAACATATTTTGCCAGATAAATGAATTTAAATATTGTTCTCAGTTGATAGCTAGTCTTCTTGCCTTTTAAATTTACATTAGAGGACTTCCGATCTGGGCCCAAGCATAGAGCAGGTCACAGGTTGCAGCTATGTACCCAACCCCAGAAAACCGAGAGAAAGAGGGACTCCCAGGAGCTTGAACTCAGGCAGCATCCCAGGTAAGGAAAAAGCAGCACTTGTCCCAAACAGGGAGCAACCGGGACCCTCTGGGACCCAGGAATTTATTCCTGGCCTTGAGTGCGGGTTCCTTCCGATCTGAGCCTGAGCACTCGGCAGATCCCGGGAGTCAGCTCTGCACCCAATCTCACAGAACCTAGAGGAAGCGGGGCTCCCAGGAGCTCTAAACCAAGCAGTATCTTAGGCTAGGAAGCGGCAATACTTGCCCCAATCAGGGAGCAACTGGGACCCACTGGGACCCAGGAATCTACTCCTGACCTGGGGCCCTTCCGGTTTCCACCTGAGCTCGGAGCAGATCTTGGGCTTCAGCTCTAACTCTAGCAGCAAAACCCATCCCAAACAGTTCTGACACAACCTAGATAATAGGAAAGACAGGCCCCAGTCAGAGACAGCACAGACAGATAGCACAAAGGTGATCCAGATGGCAAAAGGCAAGCACAAGAGCACAAGCACCAGCAACCCAAGGTACTTGCCATCATCTGAACCTAGTTCTCCCACATTAGAAAGTCCTGAACTCCCCATATCACCAGGAAAGCAAGAACCAGATCTAAAATCACTTCTAATGATGATGATAGAGGACTATAAGAAGGAAATAAATAACACTATCAAAAAACTTGAGGAGAACACAGGTAAACAGGATGAAGTCCTTAAAGAAACACAAAAATCCTTTAAA
>NW_021604587.1:9314867-9429240 GCF_004785775.1 Grammomys surdaster
CACGGCGTTTGGCGCGCTATGAGTATACAGCCAATCAGAGGTGATTAGTCCGCCATCGCTAGGTGGCGCTGTCAGCCATAATTCTTCCTAGTAAACAAATAAACTGCGCATGTGCCATGGTAAAAGCCCGCCAAAGTTAAAGCCCATCCCACGGCGTTTGGCGCGCTACGAGTATACAGCCAATCAGAGGTGATTACACCGCTCTAGGGTATAAAGCAGTGCCTTTCTCCGTCTTCTCCGTCTTCTACCACCATTTTGGTTTATGGGAATAAACGTGTTTCTACGGAAGGATTCTGGTGTGTGTGTGTGTGTGTATGTGTGTTCCTGCCGGTGAGACACTACACGCGCGCGCCTCACATAGAAACAATAAAGAAATCACAAAGGGAGGCTACCCTGGAGATAGAAAACCTAAGAAAGAAATCAGGAGTCATAGACACAAGCATCACCAACAGAATACAAGAGATAGAAGAAAGAATCTCAGGTGCAGAAGATACCTTAGAAAATATTGACACAACTGTCAAAGTAAATGCAAAATCCAAAAAGTCCTTAACACAAAACATCCAGGAAATCCAGGACGCAATGAGAAGACTAAACCTAAAAATAATAGGTATAGATGAGAGTGAAGATTCCCAACTTAAAGGGCCAGTAAATATCTTCAACAAAATTATTGAGGAAAACTTCCCTAACCTAAGGAATGAGATGCCCATAATCACACAAGAAGCCTACAGAACGCCAAACATACTAGATTAAAAAATAAATGCCTCCCGTCACATAATAATCAAGACACAAAATGCACAAAACAAAGAAAGAATTTTAAAAGTAGTAAGGGAAAAAGACCAAGTAACATATAAAGGCAAACCTATCAGAATTACACCTGACTTCTCACCAGATACTATAAAAGCCAGAAGATCCCGGACAAATATCATACAGACCCTAAGAGAACATAAATGCCAGCCCAGGCTACTTTACCCAGCAAAATTCTCAATTACCATAGACGGAGAAACCAAGATATTCCATGACAAAACCGAATTTACACAGTATCTACCCACAAATCCAGCACTACAAAGGATAATAGCAGGAAAGCTCCAATACAAGGAGGGCAATCATACCCTTGAAAGAGCAAGAAAATAATCCTTTTCCATCAAACCCAAAAGAAGATAACCACACAAACGATGTCTCTACTATTAGCAAAAATGACAGGAAGCAAGAACACCCTCTCCTTAATATCTCTTAACATCAATGGACTCAATTCCCCAATAAAAAGGCATAGGCTAATGGACTGGATACGCAAACAGGACCCAGCTTTTTGCTGCTTACAGGAAACCCACCTCAGCAACAAAGACAGACATTACCTTAGAGTAAAAGGTTGGAAAACAATTTTTCAAGCAAATGGCCCTAAGAAACAAGAGAGAGTAGCCATTCTAATATCGAATAAAATCGACTTTCAACTTAAAGCTATCAAAAAGGATAAAGAAGGACATTTCATACTTGTCAAAGGAAAAGTCAACCAACATGAACTCTCAATTCTGAATATCTATGCACCAAATACAAGAGCCCCCACTTTCATAAAAGAAACCTTACTAAAGCTCAAAACACACACTGCACCTCACACAATAATAGTGGGAGACTTCAACACCCTACTCTCAGCAATGAATAGATCATGGAAACAGAAACTAAATAGAGATACAGTGAAACTAACAGAAGTTATGAACCAAATGGACTTAACAGATATCTATAGAACATTTTACCCTAAAGCAAAAGAATATACCTTTTTCTCAGCACCTCATGGTACCTTCTCCAAAATAGACCATATAATTGGGCACAAGACAGGCCTCAACAGATATAAAAAAATTGAAATAATCCCCTGCATCCTATCAGATCACCATGGTCTAAAGCTGGTCTTCAAAATGACAAAGACAATGGAAAGCCCACATTCACATGGAAACTGAACAACACCCTTCTCCTTGATAATCTGGTAAGGGAAGAAATAAAGAAAGAAATTAAAAACTTTTTAGAATTTAATGAAAATGATGACACATCATAGCAAAATCTATGGGATACAATGAAAGCAGTGCTAAGAGGAAAATTCATAGCTCTAAGTGCCTACAAAAATAAACTGGAGGGAGCATACACTAGCAGCTTGACAATTCACCTGAAAGACCTAGAACAAAAAGAACCTAATACACCCAAGAGGAGTAGACGGCAGGAAATAATCAAACTCAGAGCTGAAATCAACCAAATAGAAACAAAAAGAACTATCCAAAGAATCAAAAAAACCAGGAGCTGGTTCTTGGAGAAAATCAACAAGATAGATAAACCCTTAGCTAGACTAATCAGAGGACAGAGAGACAGTATCCAAATTAATAAAATCAGAACTGAAAAGGGTGACATAACAACAGAAACTGAGGAAATTAAAAAAATCATCATATCCTACTTCAAGAGCCTATACTCAACAAAATTGGAAAATTTGTATGAAATGGACAATTTTCTAGACAAATACCAGTTACCAATGTTAAATCAGGACCAGATAAGCCATCTAAACAGTCCCATAACCCCAAAAGAAATAGAAGCAGTCATTAAAAGTCTCCCTACAAAGAAAAGTCCAGGACCAGACAGTTTTAGTGCAGAATTCTATCAGACCTTCAAGGAAGACCTAATTCCAATTCTCTTCAAACTATTCCACAAAATAGAAACAGAAGGTACACTACCCAATTCATTCTATGGAGCCACAATTATGCTCACACCTAAACCACACAAAGACCCAACAAAGAAAGAGAACTTCAGACCAATCTCCCATCAATTATGAATATTGATGCAAAAGTACTCAATAAAATTCTAGTGAACCGAATCCAAGAACACATCAAAACAATTATCCAGCATGATCAAGTAGGCTTTATCCCAGGAATGCAGGGTTGGTTCAATATTCGGAAATCCATCAATGTAATCCACTATATAAACAAACTCAAAGAAAAAAACCACATGATCATATCACTAGATGCTGCGAAAGCATTTGACAAAATTCAACACCACATCATGATAAAAGTCTTGGAAAGATCAGGAATTCAAGGTCCATACCTAAACATAGTAAAAGCAATATAGAGCAAACCAGTAGCCAGCATTAAACTAAATGGAGAGAAACTTGAAGCAATCCCACTAGAATCAGGGACTAGGCAAGGCTGCCCACTCTCTCCCTACTTATTTAATATAGTATTGGAACTCCTAGCCAGAGCATTTAGGCAACACAAGGAGGTCAAAGGGATACAAATTGGAAGGGAAGAAGTCAAAATCTCACTATTTGCAGATGATATGATAGTATACTTAAGTGACCCCAAAACTTCCACCAGAGAACTCCTAAACCGGATAAACAACTTTAGCAAAGTGGCTGTATACAAAATTAACTCAAGCAAATCAGTAGCCTTCCACTACTCAAAAGATAAACTGGCTGAGAAAGAAATTATGGAAATGATACCCTTCACAATAGTCACATATAATATAAAATACCTGGGTGTGAACCTAACCAAGCAAGTAAAAGAACTGTATGACAAGAACTTTATGCCCCTGAAGGAAGAAATCGAAGCAGATCTCAGAAGATGGAAAGATCTCCCATGCTCATGGATTGGAAGGATTAATATGGTAAAAATGACTATTTTGCCAAAAGCCATCTACAGATTTAATGCAATCCCCATCAAAATTCCCACTCAATTCTTCACAGAGATAGAAAGAGCAATCTTAAAATTCATTTGGAAACAAAAAACCCAGGATTGCAAAAACTACTCTCATCAATAAAATAACTTCTGGGGGATCACCATCCCTGACTTCAAGCTGTACTATAAAGCAGTAGTGGTAAAAACTGTGTGGTATTGGAACAGAGACAAGCGGGAGGATCAGTGGAATAGAATAGAAGACCCAGAAATGAACCCCCATACCTGTGGTCACTTGATCTTTGACAAAGGAGCTAAAACCATCGAGTGGAAAAAAGACAGCATTTTCAACAAATGGTGCTGGTCCAACTGGAGGTCAGCGTGTAGAAAAATGCAAATTGATCCATACTTATCTCCTTGTACAAAGCTCAATTCCAAGTGAATCAAGGACCTCCACGTAAAACCTGTCACACTGAAACTAATAGAAGAGAAACTGGGGAAAAACCTGGAATACATAGGCACAGGAGAAAAGTTCCTGAACAGAACACCAATGGCCTGTGCTCTAAGACCAAGAATTGACAAATGGGACCTCATAATACTGCAAAGCTTCTGTAAAGCAAAGGACACAGTCAATAGGACAAAGCGGCAACCAACAGACTAGGAAAAGATCTTCACCAACCCTACATCTGATAAAGGGCTAATATCCAAGGTATACAAAGAACTGAAGAAATTAGACTCTAGACAATCAAAGAACCCTATTAAAAAATGGAGCACAGAGCTGAAGAAAGAATTCTCAACTGAGGAAGCTCAAATGGTTGAGAAGCACCTAAAGAAGTGTTCAGCATCCCTAGTCATCAGGGAAATGCAAATGAAAACAACCCTGAGATTCCACCTCACACCAGTCAGAATGGCTAAGGTCAAAAACACAGGTGACAGCACATGTTGGCGATGATGTGGAGAAAGAGGAACACTCCTCCATTGTTGGTGGGATTGTAAATTGGTACAAACACTATGGAAAGCAGTCTGGCGGTATCTCAGAAAATTGAACCTGAGGACCCAGCTATAACACTCCTGGGCATATACTCAAAAGACGTTTCAACATACAACAGGGACACATGCTCCACCATGTTCATAGCAGCCTTATTTATAATAGCCAGAAGTTGGAAAGAACCCAGATGCCCTTCAACAGAAGAATGGATACAGAAAATGTGGTACATTTATACAATGGAGTACTACTCAGCTATTAAAAACAATGAGTTCATGAAATTCTTAGGCAAATGGATGGAGCTGGAAAATATCATCTTGAGTGAGGTGACCCAGTCTCAAAAGAACATACATGGTATGCACTCACTGATAAGTGGATATTAGCCAAAAAGCTCACAATTTCTAAGACACTACGTATAGACTACATAAAACTCACATAGAATAAGGAAGACCAAAGTGTGGATGCTTTGGTCCTTTCTAGAAGGAGTATCAAAAGTTTCAACCAGAGCTCCCAAAGTCTAAACCACCAGCCAGAGAGCACAAAGGGAGGGACTCATGCACCTGTATAGAGAATTGAGGGTGACCTTGTTAGACTTCAGTGAAAGTGGAGGGCCATGGTCCCCGAAAGTTTGGATCTCCTACTGTGTGGTAATTTGAGAGCAGGGAGATGGGATTGGGAGGATGTTTGGAGTACACCCTCACAAAAATTAGGAGGAGGGGGTATGGGATAAGGGGTTTTTGGGGAGAATGGGAGAGGAGGTACATACGTATAATACCCAATTAAAAAAAACACACAGATAAAGGGTCAAAAAAAAGAGAGGGAGAGAGTTTACTTATTTTAAATTAGTTTCAAAAGTTTCTAGGAGTTGCTAATTGGGTAAGATCCTATTTTAAACTCTCCACAAAAGAATTTAAGTCTCTTTTCAATATTCTCAAGAGAGAGATAAACGCTAATTTTCCTCAACAATTAATTGACAAAAGAGAGGTAATCTCACAAAAGGTAGAAGAAGCTATTACTAATCGATATATTATATAGTCTGATTAGTTGTCAGCAGTTCTATAACAGTCCTTTGACAAAAGTTTATTAATATAGATTTATATATCCTTAAATAGGGTCTTCATGACTCTCTGAGTGTGGAAGGAGTGTCTGTTGGCAATTCTGCCCTTATTTTACAAGAACTCTGAAAAATTGGCTTTAAAAACAAAAGAAGGGGAATGGTACCCCCTCAGAAGGAGTCCCCCTGAAATACTCTCCATTACGCCTTGTTCACTTTTATCTCTCTAAAGCTGAAAGCTCATGGCAAATCTGCTGCTGACTTCCTCTGGCACCACCAAAATCAATAAAACTTTGCCACAGATATGGGGAAGGACCCTCTTACCCTTAAAGAGAATGGCCCAGATCCAGTTCCCTTATGGGGCCGAGGAATGAAATGCCTGTCTGATGCCACGGAAGGCACAGCTAACCAGCTACCAAAAAGATTAATGAAAAAAATAGATACCCCCACAAAGCCAGGCCCAACCATAAATACGATGAATAACAATTTTCATCCAGGGAAGAGAAATCTCCCTGAGAATTCTCTTCTTTTTCCTTTCCAGGTAAAAATGAATCACCCGTGATGTCTGCTGTTAGAAGTTCTAACCCAGATGCTGGCCTCCGAACTTATACTACTCAGACCTTTGAAGGGCCACTGACAAAAACATCAAACAGCTAGAGATTGACATCACTAATCTGAAGAAATCCCTCGTTTCGCTGTCTGAAGAGATCTCCTAAAATTGCAAAGATCCTTATTGGACTTGATTTACTCTATTACAATAGAAAAGGCTGTGTACAGCTCTTGACTGTGTACGGCCCTTAAACAAGAAGGTAGCCTTTATGTAGACAAGACAAGGAGGGTTAAAGATAGCATGAAATAGGTCAGTGAAGGCCCTAAGAAAAATCAGAGGGAGAAAGGGACAGATGAATGCTGGTACAAGAATTGGTTTTCAGCCTCTCCAAGGTTGTCAACCCTATTTCCTCCCACCTTGGGACCATTATTTGGGTTTTTTTTTGCTTTTTTTCTGCTGGTCCCTGGCTCTCAAATAGGCGAACTAACTCTGTGATACAACAGATAAATAATTTGGTAGCAAAACCTACTCAGATACATTATCATAAGTTAGCTATGGAGGACCATGAGACTCAAGATGAGGTTTTTACTTTATACAGGGTGCTTCCAAAACCCATCTCCACCCAACCTAAAAGGGGGGACTTCTGCCCCTAGACCAAGCAGAGAGGGGCCACCCAGAACCCCCTGTGAATTCTTGCTTAGACTGCGAGGCTAAGCACTGCAAGGGAATATAAATAAAAGATAAAAATATCTATCTGGGTTCCCTGAGGTTCAAGCCTGACTGCATAGGGGTTGGTGTCAAAAGTATCCCCTCTCCTGGAAAAAGACATCGGGACAGGTATGGCCCTCATGCCTCACTGGACAACAACAGGGGGACTGGAGCCATTACAAGGTCCCCTTCAAATACTGGAGGTCAGGCCTTTGCCACAGCTCTTCTATACTTAGAGAGGGGAGGAGATGTCAGGGGCAGCTCTGTTTACACACTGAAGGCCTAAAATCAGCCATAGGCCCAAAATTAGCAATAGGCTTGTCATGCATGTATACTAACACCAAGTCTTGGGTCTCAGTGGAAAAACATTGAACAGATGGCTATAAGCTAATGTAATCAGGCAGCCTTTGTAGAAATTTACAAGCCTGAGTAGTCATAGACCTTGTAAATAGGTAGCCTTGGCAGACAATACCAACTTAGATAAGGACAAGCGAGTCATAGGCAGAGTCATAGTGACTTGTCCCCTGAACCTTCACCCAGCAGATACCCAGTTCTGAAGATATCTGTATTCCCCCTGAACACCATACTCCATTGTCATTCCCTTCCCCACATCCTGTCTTTCTGTGTTTATAACCCCTGTGTGAATGAACTACGATTTGAGAAAAAAATAATTGTAAAAAAAAAAAAAATAAATAAAAAATAAATTTACATTAGAAAGGGTAAATATTTAATTTTAATGAGTATCATTTTAACCTCTTTCTTGTTTATTTATTGTTTTCCTCTTTTTTTATTGTGCATGCATTATGACATGCTTTGGTTAAACCCATCCCATACCCTCCCCTCCAACTCCCCATCCCTTCTCCATTTTTTTCCTGACTTCACTCTCTTCTCATTCTTTCTCTCTCAACTGATTTTACTTAGTGCACTTAGGGCGTTG
Source organism: Grammomys surdaster (assembly GCF_004785775.1). NCBI lineage: Eukaryota > Metazoa > Chordata > Mammalia > Rodentia > Muridae > Grammomys > Grammomys surdaster. The sequence goes on from NW_021604587.1 coordinate 9,322,743, forward strand.
GTATAGAACCACCAACTGGAGTATGCATAGTCCTTTAAGATTTGCATCTCTGAAGAAAACTAACTCACTTCAGCCAACAGCTTCTCTTCAAATAGAAGTGGGACTTCATGAGCCCCACCTCTACTCATGTTGAACTAGCTTGATCTTGATTGGCTCTTGTGCATGCTGCCATTGTGAGTTCCAGTGTGGTGTCCAATGGTCCATCATGGTTAAGAATTCCTTGCATAGTGTTAGAGTCAGAAGATTTTATTCTTCTACTAAACATATAATCTTCTAGTTTCCATTGAACTACCTGACACATTTGAGGTACATATTACAAAAACATGCTACTCAAGTCTCTATGGGTGCTCTTTTATTGCATCATTATTTATTTAAGAAAAACGTCTTCTCTCCACTGAAATGCTGCTGCATCTTTGTTGAAAGATAAGCTAGAGTTATTAGTATGGTTCTATTCAGAGTGTGCGTATGTTTTAAAAAATTAACAATTAAAAAATTAAATTATATGTTTATCTTTGTCATTGATTCATTAGTGTCAATAAATTATTTTTAGAATAAGCAAAATTTCTTCTATTTTTATTTTTTTTAATTTATTTTCATTACTTCTGGTTATTTTGCTTTTCTGCATAATATTAAAACTATCATGTCTGCGTATACAAAAATGTTTCTTGGATTTTTATAGTAAATGTGCAAACTGCATCAATTTAGGGAGATTGACATCTTTGCTGTATTGAGTCATCTAATACATGAACACAGTACATATCATTTCTTTTTAACTCTCCTGATTTATTTCATCAGTGTTTTGACACTTTCAGCAAATGACTCACAATGCATTTTCGTAGATATATGCCTAAATGTCTGTTTTCAACTATGATGATATTGCTTCTTTTCCTTCAGCATTGATATACCTATCGGCAGTATACAAAAATAATTTTCTGTCCCTTTTATTCTGACTTTGATGAACAAGTTGTAAATATTTCTAGATGAATTTATATAAAATTTGATGTTACTTCTTTGACTAGTTATCAGAATTTTCCAGTGGGAAAATGTGAGCCCAGAAGGTTTATTTTTTTGTGAGTTTTATGTTTATGGTATGCAAAATGAGTTTGCAGATAAGAGTTCTTGATGCCAAGCTTGAGGACCTGAGTCTGATACACAGAACACACCCAGTAAATGAATCAATTCACGCAAGTTATTCTGTCTCCTTAACACACCAGGTTATACACAAAGACATACACTAAGACACACAGACACAGTAAAAATACATAAATAATTATAAAATTAAGTTAGAAAGTTAATTAACTTGTCAGTGATGAAGAAGATATTCAAGTGATCCACTTCATATTTAGTTATGTATAGTTTTAAAGAACTCAATTGTATTTCTATTCTGTATCATTTCTATTATTAATAATTTATACTTTTTTCTTTAATAGTATTGCTATAAGTTCAACAGTTTTATTATACTTTTTAATAACCAATTCTTTATGTCATTGGTTTTCTGTTATCATCTTCTTGTTTGTAATGTTATTGTTTTCCTTAGTATTTATTGTTTCCATTTTTCTGCTTGTTTTAGCTTTATTTTATTCTCCTTTTTTGAGGTTCTTAAGGTATGCTTGAGGTTAGTAGTTTGAGGACATTTTTCTTTTTTAAAGAATTATATATTTTTTTCTCTCAGTACTGAATTGGTGTCCTGCCAATTGTGATACACAGTATTTTCATTTTCATCCAATTAGATACAATTTAAAATTGTCCTCATTGCATTCTCTTTAATTTATAGGTCATTAAAAAGTCTGCTGTTTAGCATTTGGTATTTTGAAATGCTAAAATATTTCATATTTTAATCCTGTTATTAATAATTTTATTTTACTTAGGAAAAGAATTCTTTCTACATGATTTCAATTCTTTTAAGTGTGTTTACATTTGATCTGTTGTCTAGAGCATGATTAAATTTGGCAAGGAGTCCAATTTAATTAGATAAATGTTACCTAGACCCTGATGTTTAATGGTATTTTATGAGGTATAAAATGAGGTATTTTATATCTTTTGTGCTCTGTTTAGTTTTTACAATTGCTGAAAAATAAACACTGAAGTTTCCAACATTAACTATGGTGATTTACTTTTCACTTTATTCCTATTGGTTTTTGCTTCAGGTATTTTGTAGGATTAGAAATATTTTATTTATTAATTTTTATTTATTTTTTCAGTGCCGATGAGTCAACTCAGAATCTCGTATCTGCTATGCAAGCACCCCACCATTGGCTGCTTTCTTAGGCTTTTCAATTATGTTTTCTGGCATATAAACATTTAATATCACTATTAAATTTATTGGAAAATTAATTTGTTTATTATTACAGAAGATTATTGTATAATCTTCTATTCTATTTCTAGTAATTATGTTTTCCAAAGTCCATTTTATATGATATTAGCAGCCATATATGTATTCTTTTAGTTAATATTTGGCCATAGAAGTAAAGCAAGATTTAGAGAAAACTTGACTAGTTTTCATTTGTTCCCAGTAAAGAAACCATTTTATTCAAATTGGAAAATGGGCAGCAAATTGGGGTCAGATGTCTTGCAGGGTGATCCTAGTGAATTCACCTTAAAAGGAGCAGATGAGAAGCTGTAAATGTTTGGAAAATTTCACAGACATCAGAAGGCTAAATTTTTGGAGCTAATGACTTGAGGTTCAGTGAGTGTTTTGCACAACATTAGAGCAAAGAAAAGGAGTACATTATCCTGAAAGAAATATGTCATTTAAAACAATCAAGTCATACCAAATATTGTTATTTTGAGGATATGAGTTGACATTGCTGTTTTAAAATCTAGACTTCATGCTGATACAGGATGTCAAACCAGTGTGGTTGTCCCTTTCCAAAAGTAGCCTAGAAAAATGACTACAAGGATAATTCCTGTGCACAAAGGAAATTCAGTCCCTTTCTGAATTTGGCAAAAGAGCAGGATTGTCTTCACCTTCCTTAGTGTTTTTCCATGAGCTTCTCACATGAGCTGACATTTCCCCAGGCAATGAGCTCTACCATGTTCTTTTTCTGCTCATCACTCTGGGGTGAGATGTACCAAACTGTCACCGCTTCTACTTCATCCCCCAGGACTCCTTTTCCCCTTCTTGATAATCTCAGTGGTGACAGATTTTCTGTCTTTCTTCCTATAGCCCAGATTGTCTTAATTACAGCTTCTGTGTTTTTTGTTAGATGGTAAAGTGAAAATGGCCCCTGGTTGTTTAAGTTTCTCAGTTTTAAATCTTTTTAAAAAACCAAAATAAAACAAAATAAAAACACATGATTGGACCAAAAGGCAGTGCATATGACCTAGGGATCTATTGATCTGTTATTCAGTAGGAAGGTAATTTATCTGCTGTGCTCTCCCCTTTTAGATTGAAAAGATTTTTTTTTTTAGCTTACATTATTGACTGAGTGTCTGAAGGGAGAAGAAAGATTTTTGTTCTTCACTATTCAATTCAGTTCCTAAGTTATAATCCATCCCTGGACTGTATTATTTACACAGAAATGAATAAAGGGAGATGGGAGGACAAGGATGTAGCATGGGGTTCCTGAAGGAACTCAGCAGTGAGGTGTGGGCATATACTAGACAGTGAAACATTTATGTTGATCTTGGAGGGGAAGACCGATCCTCCATCATGCCCTAAGTGTCCCTACTTGTAACATGTGTAGCAACAAAACAACTTAATTTGTGTGCACATTTCAGGGTGCTGTGTCTATTGTATGTAATTCTTTTCATTCATGGAGGAGCTTGTTTAGCTCCTTGTTTGCTATCCTTAGTGCTAACTGAAGTGGTAACATAGTCTAATCCAGTGCTCATTCAGTATAGGAGCTTTCCAAAGTTAAACTGAGTGAAGGAATGAACTGAAGTGATGGTGTTAAGAATAGGAAAAGAAAAGGTGAGCAGTGTTGGAAGTACTTTAGTTGTTTCCTTTGATTTCTCTCTCTCTCTCTCTCTCTCTCTCTCTCTCTCTCTCTCTCTGTATTGTTTTAATTATAAGGAATAGCTACTATTGAAATACCAGAATCGGAATCTATAATATTGAGGGATACAGAGTCCATGACAGAACTGAGCACTCCATTCTTTTTCACGTTGTATCATCACTAACTGGAATAATTCAAAGGTCAGGATGGATTGGATGAAAACCCCCAAAATAATAAAAGTAAATAATAGGAACACTGCTGAAGAGATGGCCCCAAGCTCTGGATATTCTTCCAGAAGACCTGTGCTCAATTATAACACCTCATGGAAGCTCACATCCCTCTGTAACTGTAGTTCCTGAGGACCCAGTGTTCTCTCTCTCTTTTTAAAAATAATTTATTTATTTCTTCTCAAATCGTAATTCATTCACACAGGGATTATATCTCCACAATGAAAAGACTCTTTAATTACCAATATGGGCGAGGTTCACAGTGTTGGATTTTGTTCAGTGATACCTGCTATTTATAATGTTGTGTTGGGAAAAGTTTTTTTTTCAGTGATAATGTCAATAATGATGATGGCAATGGATTATTCTTTCCCTAGCTACCGTTCTCATTGCATCATACATGTGTAGATAGACAAATTTGCACATATATTAACTTATCAAATCTCTAATTCATTCTAACAACAAGACTGCACAGAAGATGTCATTTCTTGCTTACATTACAGTTGATAAAACAAAGAGGCAAAGGTAACAGTGACAAACTCATAGTGCCAGAGGCTGGCAAGTCTTAGAAACCAACCAAATTTTAGAACTTTTAGACATCTTTATTTTTCCAGATGAAGATGGAGTTCTTTTTGCATAACTTCACAAACTCTGTCACCTCTATACAGAGAATCTAAATATGTCACTACTCATAAGCTATTCGTACTAACGATCGCACTCTCTTAGAATGACATATTTGACAATGTGCTAAATAGCCCTCCGCTATGAATAGCCTTCTGAATGAATCAGTTTTCAGACTGGAAGGATTTTTCTGGTTAAATTCGTTCTAATCTTGATTTTTTTCCCTTCTTCTGTTATAGCCCTCTGCCAAGTTTGGAAGCTCCTATTTCCACTCTGAATTGCTACCCCAGTTTCTGCCTTGAAGCTTGGCTACTCTTCCATTAAGGCCTAACAGCAGCTTCAGCACCAGGGACAGTATATTTTAATGAAGTGGTAGTGGAATGGAGAGTCAGACAGGTCTTGATTAGAATAGAGTGCTCTGATTAAAGATTACAATCCATTCCCATTTCTTCATGCGATTCTGATTTTCCTTCTGAAGCTTCTGCCTTGTCATAGATGACTGCAGTGCAGTTTGTATATGCTGCTCCTCCAAATAACTTTTAATTAGACATTTAAATTAGACTGGTGCTGGTTCACTGAATTCAGAGTTTTTATATTTCTCCAATCCAATTATTAGTTGTTTTAATTCACTAGTTCATAGCTCTTCATTTATTTTAATATTACTTACTATGACATTAACGCTATAATTCCTAAATTTTCTCACTAAGAAAATAACTTATAAATGTCAGAAATTAAGAACAAAGAGTATAAATAATCAAATTTAGAATTAAAAAAAAGTAAACTGGCTTAAAGCATCAACTCCATAACCAGAAGATAGGTCTTTCCTAGACTGAGGAGGTGGAATAAGAAACACATTGTAATGTGAAGGGGAATACGTAGGAGAGCCTCAGAGATTTCCTTTGTCTTTTGGTCAGGGTGAAAGTGAGTAGGCCCTGTCCTGATGAGGCCAGCAACTTGATGGACTCATTCCAGGCTTTCAACAGGTCAGAATGTTTTCTGTCACAGAGTGGGTGAGTCTTCCCAGGAAAAGGGAGACAAGGCCATGAGGTGTGGGGTTAAGCACATGGAAGAACATTTCCTAAATGTTACATTTCAGGTGTAGTTCTGGAGACTTTCCCTAATTCCATATTCTCAAACTGGTTATAATATATTAGTGCTATTTTCTTCACTTACAGAGGAGACACTTTAGGCACAGAGAAGTTAAGAAACTTACCCAAGATCTCACAGATACAGTCATCAGAAGGGAGCAAGATTTGAATCCATACTACCTGTCTCCTGAATTTTTCCCCTCCTTGTCTCACCCCTGACTGTCAACATGACAAGCAGTGAAAAATGGCAAATTGTCTTGAGCTGTCAAGTCAGGTGATTGTAAAACGGTGGCAGTTCTTGGAAAATATTGCAGCTACTGTAAGTACTCAATATGAACATTTGTGTTATTATGCTGAGCTCAAGAACAAGCACAAAATATGACAGTGAAGAGAAACTGCATAATTGGCAACTGTGTTTGAGGAAATGGGCAAGATCATCTGAAGGCAGGAGCCAATCACTGGGATCCCAGGTTTGTTCATTCTGTAGGTTTTCTTGTAGTTACCTTGACCTCTTTGGCTCCTTCAATCCTTCCCTCTACCCTCTCTTCCACAAGATTCTCGAGCTCCACCTAATATTTGGCTGTGTGACTCTGCATCTGTTTCCATCAGCTGCTGGGTGAAGCCTCTCAGAACAGATATACTAGGCTCCTCTCTGCAATAATAGCATTATATTGACAGAGATTGGCTCTCTCTTATGGTATGGCTCTCAAGTTATGCCAGTTATTGGTTGGCATATTCCCTATATTTCTGATCCAACTATCTTCCTGCATACATTGTAGGCAGGATAAATGTGGGTCTAAGTTTTGGTATCCCCATCTCTCCATTGAAAATCTTGCCTAGTTATAGGAGATGGTCATTTCAAATTTTTATCCTCTATTGCTAGGAATCTTAGGTAGTATTGCCCTCAAAGAGTCCTGGGAATTTCCATTGTCCTAGGTTTCTAGCTCATCTCAGAGATGCCCACCCCCAACACTGATTCCAGTTCTCTGTCCAAGTTCTTTCTCACTCTGCCTTCCCACACTTTATCTTTCCTATTCCTATCCTCACACCCTCGCCCCCAGATCAATCCCTCTACCCCCCATCATGTCTTTTTACTTTCCCTTTTCAGAGAGATTCAAGTACCTTCCTTTAGGACCTTCTTGTTACTTACATTTTTTGGGTTTGAGGACTGTAGCATAGTTATTCTGTACTTTATGACTAATATCCCCTTATAAGTGAGTACATACCATGTGTGCCTTTCTGGATCTGGGTTACCTCACTCAAGATGATACTTTCAAGTCCTATCCATTTACCTTCAAATTTCGTGATGTTCTTGTTTTTAATAACTGAGTAGAATTCCATTGTATAAATGTACCATTTTCTTTATCCATTCTTCAGTAGCGGGATATCTAGACTGTTTCCAGTATCTGGCTATTATGAATAAAGCTGCTATGAACATAGTTATGCAAGTGTCCTTGTGGCATGATAGAATGTCTTTTGGGTATATGCATAGAATTGGTATAGCTGGGTCTTGAGCTAAATCTATTTGCAATTTTTCTGAGAAACCACCAAATTTGATTTCCAAAGTAGTTGGACAAGTTTGGACTCCAACCAGCAAAGGAGGAATGTACCTCTGCTGCAATCCTCACCATCATGAGCTGTCACTTGAATTTTTGATTTTACCCATCCTGAAGGATATACAACAGAATCTCAGAGTCATTTTGATTTGCATTTCAATGATGGCTAAGGGTGTTGAACATTTCTTTAAGTGCTTACCATTTGAGATTCTTGTTGACAATTCTGTTTAGTTTTATATCCCATTTTAAAAATTGGGTTATTTACCCCTATAGTTGAATTAAGGGAAAGCTGGAAGAAGCTAAGGAGGAGGGTGACCCTGTAGAAGGACCAGCAGTATCAATTAACCTGGACTCCTGAGATCTTTCAGATGCTGGACCACCAACCAGGCAGCATACACCAGCTGATATGAGTCCCCCAACGCATATACAGCAGAGAGCTGCTGGATCTGGGTTCAGTCAGAGAAGATGCAACTAACCTCAAGAGACTGGAGGCCTCAGAAAGTCTAGATGTCTGGTTGAGTGGGGGTGGGGTGGACATCCTCATGAAGATGGGGTGGGGTGGAGGTGGTATGGGATAGGGAACAAAATCTGGAGTGTTAAAAAAGATTAAATAAAATTTAAAAATTGGGTTATTTAGTTTGTTGGTGTCTAATTTTTTAAGTTCTTTATATATTTTGGATATTAGCATTCTTTTGGACTTAGGCTTGGTGAAGATCTTTCCCCATTCTATAAGCTTCTGGTTTGTCCCATTTGCCTGATAGATGCTTTTCAGTTTCATGAAGTCCCATTTATTAACTGTTAATCTTAGTGCCTGAGGTGTTAGTGCTCTAACAATTTCATAGGAAATTGTTTCCTATTTCAATGGGTTCAAGGCTATTTTGTACTTTCTCTTCTATCAGATTAGTGTATCCAGTTTTATGTTGATGTCTTTGATCCACTTGGAGCTGAAAGTTGTGCATATGATAAATATGGATTTATTTGAATCCTTCTATATGCAGACATTTAATTAGAGCAGCACCATTTGTTGAAGTTGCTTTCATTCTCCATTGCGGAGTAGGCATGTGGGTTTATTTCCGGGTCTTTGATTGGATTCTATTGATCAACCTGTATGTTTTTATGCCAGTACCATGTGGTTTCATTACTATTTCTCTGTAGTACAGCTTGAAGTCAGAAATGATATTACCTCCAAAAGTTCTTTTATTGTACAAGATGCTTTAGCTATCCTGTGTTTTTTTTTCATTTTTTTATATGAAGTTGAATATTGTTCTTTAAAGGTCTATAAAGAATTGTGTTGGAATTTTCATGGGAATTGCATTGAATCTATTGATTGCTTTTGGTAAAATGGTCATTTTTTTATTATTTTAATGCTACTTATCCATGAGCATGTGAGATCTTTACATCTTCTAATATATTCATCAATTTCTTTCTCCAAATTTCTTAATGAAATTCTTGTCATTATGGTCTTTCACTTGTTTGGAGATATATATATATATTGGCTATTGTGAAGGATGTTATTTCCCTAATTTCTTTCTAAGCTCATTTATCATTTATATGAAGGAGGGTTACTGATTTTATTTGAGTTAATTTTGTATCCAGTCACTTTGCTGAAGGTGTTTATCAGCTATAGGAGTTCTCTGGAAGGTTTTTGGATCACTTATGTATACTATCATTTCTGCAAATAGAGATACTCTGGCTTCCCCCACCCCCATTTGTATTCCCTTGATCTTCTTTAGTTGTCTTACTGCTTTAGCTAAAATGTCAAGTACTGTATTGAATAAATACAGAAAGAGAGAGTGGGAAGCCTTGTCTTGTCCCTGATTTTCATGGAATTGCTTTAAGTTTGTCACTGATTAATGTGATGTTGGTTATTAGCTTGCTGTTTATTGATGTTTATTGTGCTCGGATAAGGGCCTTATGTCTATGATCTCCTCAAGACATTTAACTTGAAGGGGTGTTGGACTTTGTCAAAGACTTTTTCAGCATCTAATGAGATGATCATTGTTTTTCTTTCTTTCAGTTTGTTTATATGGTGAATTACATTGATTGACCCATCCCTGTATCCCTGGGATGCATCCTACTTGATTATAGTGGATGATATTCTTATATTTGGCTTGTGAGTAAATTTTTTTCTTTTAATATTTTTGCCTCAATTTTCAAAAGGGAAGTTGGTGTGCAATTCTCCTTCTTTGGTAAGTCTCTGTATACAATGTTTTCAGCAGTGTGTTTTAATAGATTCTCTTTCCTCTCCATTGTCCCTACTCCAAGATATATCTAAATCACCAGTATCTTTTCTTTGGTATTGTCTCATACATTCTTTGACTAAAATATCTTACCTCATCATCTATGTTTTTTCTTCTCTTTATTTCCTTTATATTATTTTACCCATATTTACATGTATTTTATGCACATTATAGTATTTGTCTAATTTATATGTATTAATACATATATTTGAAATGGGTCCAGGAACTGCCTACGGCAAAGAACATGTGGTTTTATGTTTTTGAGTCTGGATTATTTCACTTATACTTTCTAACTCTATTTATTTTCCTGCAAATTTCAGGTTTCTTTAGAAACACAATGTAAGGATTTGAATAAGGTACAAAAGAAAGATTTTGTGGAATATTGAGTGAAATGTCATGAGTAGTTTTAATGAAAGAGTAATTTCTAATGTCTACTGTTAAAGCAGAATAATATCACATTTCATCTCTTTCTTCCATAAGGTTTTAATTATTGGAGAAAGGAGGCTACCTAAAATCCAAATTTAGCCAACTAGCCGATCTCTTCCAGGACCCAAGGATATACACAATGAGTACAGCATGAACTCAATGGAGTAGTATATCTGTGTACATGAGAAAGGCAGTATCCTGTTTTGGAGTTTTATAGACAATATCCTCTTTCTTCCTACTCTGCCATTCTCTTGGCTTCTGCCACCTAAATTCTCACAATCCATTAATGTGTTTTGGGCCCTTAATATCTTTCTATCAAGTTCCTTATTATTTAAAATAGATAGAATAAATGTTTAGCACCTGTATTATATAGCATTAAGTCACTAATTCTGATAATGTCTCCAAAAGCAATTTAACTGTGGAATCTGGCAGTCACACAGCAGTCCTATGATGTGGTTTTAGGAATGTCATACTGGAAAAAGCATGTCCTTGCATCTTAGAGTTCCTCCTGTATCCACACATTGCCCAGGTATTTGTGACAATAATAACCCTGGCTTTTTTCATACTAGAGAGCATCAATAAGACTTTGAAAGGCATGGGGATCTTTAAATTTCCTATGGTGTGAGATAAAGCTCTTTCTCATTACTCTAAGAATAGCCCAGCTTCCAAAGCCATTCAGAAATCTACAGAGGGAGAGCTGGGTAGCAGGCTTGCAATAAACTCTTATTAACACTATCAAATGTAATCTGTTTTTTTCTTGACCTCACTTTAGATTCTCAGCAGGTATAATGGACAGATTTGTAGGGTTTCCTTTTCCTTTTTAAAAGACTAGATAAATGTACCTTTTTCTCTCATCAGATTATAAATGCCCAATGTAAATGGAAAGTTCATTGCTTTCCTTGATAACAGACATAATCTCCCTATTGGATGCCCCTCTGTCAGAAGACATATGAGATAGTACCAGAGATTGTTTTCTGTTAGAATTGGCTGAGAATGAGCTTAATTTCCCAGTCTGTGCACCTTAACCTCTCTCTGGTTAATGCAATAAGAAAAAAGTGTATTTATTTTCGATGCAGAAAAGAAGTGTGCTTTCTCCTGCTTTCAGTTACACTTGACTGTTCTGACCCTTTATAGCTTGCTATAATTGGCCCTAGTGTCCAAGTCTTCCAATTAGATCATGTTCTTTTGTTTCTTTTGGTGAGTGGTTGACTGAGAACACTGTGTGAAAGCATGAAGACAATTGGTATCGTCTCTAATAGAGCCATGATTCCAATAATTAGCTCATACTAAAGGTATAAGTCTTACTCCATCAAAATGGAGACCATTGACTATATTTGGCAGTTTATACATTTCAGTATGTGCTCATGCTTGTAATCTCAGGTTTTCATCTTTGACACATGGGGAAAGCAAGGCACACACAACACCACAAACTCTGACTGAAGTCACATAGTAGTGGTGGTTTTGGGACATTTGGCTCATGGCTTACTCATTTTCTATGAGGGAAATGGGAATCTAGAAAGCAGGTGAGGATTTTAAATTACAACTCCTGAGTTTCTAGATGTTTTCCTTCATGGCTATTCATGTTGGAAAAACCAAGACATACTTTTTATTCATCTATGATATAGTAATAATAGCATCTTTGGGTTGAGATGAAGTAGTTTAGATGAAACAATATTTATTATATTTTAGCAATTATTAAATGATGTGGTCCAGTTTGTCTGTTGTTGAACTTTGCACTGAAATAACACTGTGAAATTGCAGTTATAATGTCTTGGTTTTTTAAATGTAAGAGTCTATGAGTGTTATTTTAATTGCATAATATTCTGTTTTTCTTCTTATTTCTTTTAAACTTTTAAATTGAAATTAGATTCTTCTCTTAATATATTCCAAATGCAGTTTCCCCTCCTTCCATTTTCCCTCTTTCCACAAAGTCCCCCCTCAGTTTCCTTTTCAGAAAAGATCAGCTCTCCAAAAGATGATAGCCAGACAAGAGAAAAAAAAAGACATAAGACAATCAAGCATCCATATATTGAGGCTGGACAAGGCAACCCAATAGGAGAAAAAGAGTCTGAAGAACAGGCAAGAGTCAGAGATTTACCTGCCACCACTGTTAGGAGTCTCACAAGAACACCAAGCTAAAGGAACATATATGCAGAGGACCTAATGCAGACCCATCAGGCCCTGTGCTTGCTGTTTCAGGTTTTGTGGGCCATATGAGTCACACTTAGTTGGTTCAGTGGGCCATGTTCTCCTGGTGTTTGCCATCTCTTCCGGCTCGTATAGTCTTTCCTCCCCATCTTCCACAGGGTTCATGATCTCTGACGGGAAGGACCCAGTGGGGAATTGCCCTCACCTTTCTAGAGATATGTATACAAGTGTTTTTATGAAATAGAGTTAGGCAATATTGAGTTTAATATTTTCACAGTTTCAGACTTGGAAGAAGAGTGAGGTATTTGCTCTAGTCAGAGATTTTTAGTTAACCAAAACTAGGTTTCTGAATCTCTGTCTATTGCTTTGGAAAATGATAGGGAATGCACTTAATGAACAAAATTAAGTTACTCAGAGATATTAGAGGCAATTCAAGATAGCATTAATGGCCACTGGCTATAGTTGTTGTGAAAAATGCAACCAATTCTTCTATTCTGCATAGCTTTGTATAAAATATTAAGTGTAAAAGACTGAACAATTCCCAAAGGAGTTAATTGGGACTTTATGTTATATAATACCCAAATGTGTGACAAGCATGTAAAGAAGGCAAGCAACTGCATTCGTCACCTGGAAAATTCAATTTGACACCATAATGAGATTCAGTTCTGCACTCACCACAATGTAATACATAAATAAATAAATACAGGGAATAAGGGCAGAATGAAAAAAATGCTAAGCAAACTTCACAATAATACTTCTGTGGATTTAGGACAATGGGAATTTTTAGACTTATATTGCTGAGATATGAAATGATCTGACCACGTTGGAAACTGACAATATACAAAAGTTAAGGGTACAAATACTTTATGATCTAGCAGCAAATATCCAGTCAAACACATATATGCAAAAGGACACCTATAGAAATTCATATCATGATTTCCTAAGAGCCTCCCTCTGAGGATATCTCAAGTGTCTTTTAACCAAAAAAAGGAGTTAATGAATTCTGACATACACATACACACACAAGCACACACACACACACACACACACACACACAAATACACAATATATAGAAATGAGTAAACTTTAGTCAGTACAACAAGCAGAAGTATATTTACATATCAAAACATTATATTCAATGAATGGTTCTAGACAAAAGAGTAAACTACATGTGAGTTCATTCATACAAAATTTGGGAACAAATGTATTATGTTAGAAATCAAAGTAGGGTTTACATTTCATATGGATGAGAAGGAAGGAGAAATGAAACAGTGCTTGATTGTCCTGTACAATTTCCATGTCATCTCCATAATTAAGCTCAGTCTGTGAAAATTAATCAGGTCATACATTTACAACCTATGTATTTGTTACAGTTATAGATTATATGCTGATAAGGTGTTCAAAAATTGTAATTTTCATTAGTGTGCCAGGACCAGAAGTCTTTAGGAAAGTATCATTCAACTGTAGATAGATTATGATGAAAATATATTCATATTCCAAATTCATTCACAAATTACTTCCATTTAGTCTCGCATCTGCTGCACACCTGTAGTCCCCAAGAGGCACAGTAGGTTAAACAATCAAGATACCAAAAAGAATCATAACAGGAGGAGATTAAACTGGAGATGCATAGGCCAGGGAAGCAAAAGGAGGGAAAGACAAGTTTTTTATCGACACAAAGATGAAAGGGTGAGTTCCTGGGGCAGAAGGAAAGTGAAAATCATCATTTGAGGCAGCAAGGAAGGCAGATTATACAGTGGAGTCTGCCGTGTGGTGAGTGGACTGATAGAACACGAAAGTGAACAATTGCTTAGACTAAGGTAAGTGACAACGATGGGGAGCTGGGGAGTTCTCTGTTTCTAATAAAGCATGCTGCTATCAATAGCTATCTTTCCTAGCATTCTGTAAACCTGTCTGATACATTTCTTTTCAAAAGTTTGAGCAAACAAGTGAGAGAGAGAGAGAGAGAGAGAGAGAGAGAGAGAGAGAGAAATGGGGAGAGGGAGAAGGAGAGGGAGAGGGGGAGAGGGAGAAGGAGAGGGGGAGAGGGAGAGGGAGAAGGGGAGAGGGAGAGGAGGAGGAGGAGGGGGAGAGGGAGAGGGAGTGAGGGTGGGAAAGGAGAAGAGCTGAGAAGAAATTGGAAGAGAAAATAGACCTTGGAATGCTCTTTTATCTATACTAGATGGAGTGTGAAGAGTTAGTTTTATGGCAAAAAAAGTACCTTAGGTAAGTATAACATGCATTCTTAGGTATCAATGTTTAATACTTGAATATCACTTAAGGTGGTGGCAGTTCCCACTTATACATCGACTAGTTCCAGACATACTATAGTCTTAGTAGTCTAAGATAGAACGTAGCATTGAAGATACTACTGTCTGCCTAAAGTTTCATGCTATCCATAGAAACAAATACCATCCATAGAAATAGCACTGATTCTCCTACTTCATGTTGCTCATCAAATACATATATACATGAAATATCAATTAGTGAAATAAAAGGTCAGGAATTTAAAGGAGAGCAGGGAGTGGGTGTTTGGAAGGGTTTGGATGGAGGAAAGGGAAGGGAGAGACATTGTAACTGCAATATAATCTCAAAAACTTAAAGTGAAAGTAAGTAAAGAAAAGAATGAGACACCTATAGAGGCCATTTGTAAAGGCTGAGATAAGACTGTGTGTAATGTACAGTTGTCCCAAATAAAGAATACCAGAACAGATAAGCACTTATGAACACAGAGCATATGTCTGTGTTTGTGGTCCTAACAGAGTGAAGATCTCTAATTCTAGTATCTCTCAGGGATCCAGGTCATACTGGCTTATACACCCATGTTACCACTCCTCGCAAGAAGAACGACACTTCAACAGAGGCTAAAATGATTTAATCGCAAATACCCATATGTACTCATGGGATATTAATAATATAAGCAGTGCACTGGCTACAGAGTAGAGTATATGACTTAGAATAAGAAATATTACTTGACTTAAGCATATATTAATTTCTATTGCTTATGTAGTCTTGGTCAATAGAGTATTACAGGGAGCAGAGCTGGTTCTATATTCTTTTCTTTAATGTGGTGTTTAAATACTTGGATTTTCTGTTGTGACAGGTAGTGGTGACTCAATTTCCTTGGACTACTCATAAATTTATCTCTCCAGTTATAAATATTTGAGCCTTCTCCTTTGGTGATATTAATGGTGTCTTTGTAGCTATCCTAGATTTGTTTAGTGTTCTAAGTATGTAATTCTTTTGAATATCCACACAAGACTTATTAAGAGGGTATGTAGTTGACTGTCTAAGTTGATCCTACTTAATGGTTTTCAACCTTATTACATTATTTTATAGTTTGCATGTTTGCTTGTTTTCTTAAGCTAGAAAACATAAGGTTATGGAATAGGTGGGTGAGGACACATTGGGGGAAGGGTGAGTGAGAGTTGGAAAGGAAAGAGGATAGATGAGGAAAGTAGCCAATGAAGTGTGGGAGAATCAACCCTGAACATGTACATCTCAGTCCCACTGGAACACACTGGAATCACAATGGAGTACATCCCAGGCATTGACTGCAAAAGCCAGTAGGCACAGGGCACATTCATTTATGGAGATCAGTTGGAAGAGGGCAGTGTTTATTCTGCAGACTTCTGACCAGGTATACTTGCATATTCTGTGGGCTTTGGAAGTCTTAGAAGTAAATGCTCACAGTTGAAAGGTAAGCACTGGAAAGGTACTGCAGTAATGCAAGTGAAACATTCTTAATTCTGCCCTATGGCTACATTCTACACTCATACCAAGGTACTTGTTCCCTAGAATCTTACATCTATGAACCTTGTTCTTTACAGCTTCAGCACAAAGCTGGAATGTATTGCTAGTCATTTATGTATATGAAATTCCTGCTCTAATTTCAGAAGGCATGTTGACATTCTCCCACTACTAAAAATGTCAGGATAGCTATACATTTATAGCAATTTTACTCTGATTGCAACACTCAGATTCCCAGCACAAAGATGTCTTCTCTGCTTATTTCCTTGTTATCCAAGAGTATAACATCTCTGACTTGTTTGTGAAAGTGTACTTAAAGATTTTTAATGGCAATTCTCAGTGACAGATTCATCTTTCTTCATGTTTTATGATTTGCATTCAAGTAGAACAATTAAATTGCAGTAACAGTTGCCTGGAGATAGGAAATCTGTATGTAGGTGAAGGAGAAGTTTTTCTTTTTATTGCTTTTCAATCTTCAATTTAAATTAAAAGGCAATTAAAATAATGCTTCTCAGGTATTTGGTTTTAGATTATTTTATATATTTGAGTATATTACTTGCATGTTTGTCTCTGCACCATGTGCCTAGTGTCCATAGAAGGCAGATAAGGGTGTTGTATACCATATAATGAAGTGTATAAATGGTTTTTAGCAGGCATATAGGTGCTGGAAATCAAATCAGGTTTCTCTTGAAAAACAGGTATTTTAAACCACAGAGCCATCTCTGCAGCACCAATTCTTTTTTATTTTATTTATTTTAATTTTAATTTTTTATTGGATATTTTATTTATTTATAATACAGATGTCATCCTCTTTCCACATTTCCCCTCCCTAGAACCCCCTATCCCACCTCCTCCTCCTTTATGCTTTTATACCATTTTGATTATATGCATGTATTAAGGTCAGTTCTAGGTTGAGGGTCTAGCAAATAGTCAAGGAACAATCAATGCAATAAAAACAAATAGTCAAAGAAAAAGCAAGGCATTAAACCCAATTATGTGAACATTCTAGTGATCACTGTTTCTAAGGGCTTATCAGGATGACCAAAGTATCTTAGCCTACTTCCCTGTCCTAGCTTAAGGTCATTTTTATGCCTGAATCCTACTTCCTTGTTCTAACCTAAAATTTAGATTCCTTTCTGAAATTACTTCTTTCTTCTAGCCTAATATTTAGGTTCCTTCCTGAGATTACTTCTTTGTTCTAGCCTATGATTTAGATTCCTACCTGAAATTACTTCTTTGTTCTAGCCTAATGTCAGATTCCTGCCTGAAGCCTACTTCCTTGCCCTTGGCCAATGTCATATTCTTGCCAAGCAGCCCTTTTCCTTATCCTTGGCCCATGTCAGATTCTTGCCAAGCAGTCCAAAAGCTCTCTGTCTCTTCCCCTTTTTTATTTCATAAACAATACTGAGCCTGTCTTAGGTCATTCTGACAAGAATGCCTTCCTTACCCATCATGGAATATGCATTATCAAAAGCAATACACTTCTGTCTTAGGTTGGTAAGGCTCTGTGCAGCACCAATTCTTACATTATAAGAGAGAATAGGTTTGTATGACTAGGAGGAGATGAACCTAATTATGTTTAGTGCTAATACACGTAAAACATGAGAAAAGAAATTTGATTGTAAAATATGGAAAAATCCTGTTTCTTAATTAAGGAATACATTTTTTTTTAGCTACTCCTGAACACTGAATAATTTCTTCCTCAGTTGTAATAGTTGAGGGGCACGATGAGCACCAAATCACTTTCCATTTTTGTTAAATAAGGTTTGGTAAAGACCAAATACAAAACATTAAGAAAATGAAGTAAACAAAAAGTAGAAAAGATGGGAATTTTAAGATCTCATTTGAAAGTGATGAGCTATTAAAAGATAAAAAACAAATTTTATTAAAATATTACTTGGCTAACATGCCACAGCATACTTTAATCTAGACATATTAGATTTTTACCTAAAAATTGTAGAATTCTTTAAGTGCTAGATACACTCATATAACACAGGCACACATATGTGTACACAAACGCACACACACACACACACACACACACACACACACACACACACAGTTTTTCTGTTGATAGAATACCATGGCCAAGAATGACCAAATCTACTTAAGGAAGACAGTATTTATTTTGGATTAAGGATCCAGTGATAATTCCATAGTGATACCATGCTATCAGTAACAAAATACTTAGAGCTCATATCTTTAACTGCAAAAACAATGGAGAGAAAGCATCTGGAAATGCCCTGAGTCTTTAAACTCTCAAAGCCCACCTCCAGTAATATTCTCTAACAAGCCAACACCTTCTAAATCTTTCCAAACAGTGCCCACAGCTGGAGAACAGAAGTTCAAATACATGAGCTTATGGATGTCATTCTATTTCAAAGTAAGACAATTGCCATTATTCCAAGCAGATATTTGCTTTGTAAAATCACTAGTAACAGAGAATTAACCAATATTGAACCATGACTCCTTAGAGGAATATAGAGATAAGTTCTTGTATGATCCTCTGCAGCATTTGACCAATGTGCTGTTTGTGTTAATTGAGTTCTTAGCAATGTGCTTATAAGATAAGCTAGTCTTGTCACAGATGAAAACCTGCTCTTTCCTATAAACATTTACTGTACAGCATTTATCAAAATCTTAAAAGCCATTCTTTTGCAATGTCTTGAACCTGGAGAAACTGCACATATTTTTTCATGTCACATTTTTTTTGAAACATACAAATCAGCTGAAACTAGGTGAGAATGATTTGACCTTTTGTTTGTTTTTTTTCTGGTTCTGGATAAGAGGACAATAAGTTTCCCTGACTTTTAATTTTAGAACAATTATCTAATTAGTGGCTATCTTAGAAATGAACAAATGTACCTTCTTTTTTATCTTCTCATAGCTTTTTTTTTTTAAACATTCTATGGTTATTTCCCACCAGCTTCACACAGGAGTGGACATTTCTATCTCTTTTTGAATGTGTCATGCTGTTGAATTATGACTATTAAACTCACAGCATTGTAACCCATGAGTGAATGAAGCTTGTCCAGCACATGCATTTTTCTCATGAGACAGTTAGTATTTCTGGACTTGAAAACACTAAATAGTGTTTGGCACTATGCAGAAGGCCACTGTAAAGCAAAAGAACAAGTAAAAGTACAGTAATGAGAAAAACTTGGCTTGGAACAAATGGAGAGGAAGGCACCCAGTAACTGTGGTGGATGAGACAAGAAGAGATAGTACTCCCTTGTTTAATTTCAGCTTGAGAGTTGCACTTTATGAAATTCCAGAATTTCATTCCTGCTTATATCCCTGTGAATGGCTGTGAAGGTTCTATGGGTTTGGGATCATTGATTGGTTTCAGTGAGTACATTGAGTTCTGAATACAGAAACTATGAGAAATGAGGCTCTAGTGTATATTTCTGTTACTTGGTTCTCAGTATATCAGATATGGGTCATTCAAAAAGAATTTGTTTTGAGTAGTCATCATGCACCCAAAGGAAAACTTGTTTGGAAAAGTAATTGGTTACAGAAGATATCTTTCTTCCCATCTCTCCCTGCATTGCTATGTCTCATCTCTACAATGTTTTATAACATATATTTGTTTTACTTTTTGAGATATACATTTGTTCTAACCTCAAGTACTACATTTTAAATAAAAGTTTGGGAGTATGTCAAGAAGTCTTGGTTTTAAATCTTAGTCCTAGTACATCGTGTTTTTAGGTATGCCATCTTTGGCAAACTATCAAACTTATAGGAAATTTTATTTTCTGAGCTAAATATATCACAATCCTTTCCTTCTAGCCATACTTCATGAATTATAAATAAAAGCGTTCACCTGTTACTTACTGGGTGGTAATTGATTTTGTCTATCTAGATTGGTAGGTGTTTTGTTAGAATTCATATAAAATAGGGGATTAAAAGTGTGGGTCTGGGAGTCATTTACCTGCTTCTCCTTTTTATCAGTATGAAGTCATAAATACAGAGCTGTGGTGAAGCTTCTTTGAGCATGAGTCCCTGGGTAGCCACCACATGGAGCAGAACCCTAACTGACACACTCTGTGACATGGGAGTGAAACAAAACCATACTGTACTCTGACAATCTCAAAGCCTAACTGTGTGGTGGCAGTAGTGTATCGCAGAACAGATTCAGAAATTAATTAGCTTTCTTAGTATAGTCAAGACCACACTGATAAATACTCAGAACCCCTATGCCTATAACATTTCCTGGGAGCAAATGACTATAATAGTTATAAAATTATGAAAATGGAGGGTAGACTTTTAAAAACTTAGAAAATAATATGATGCAATCAGCAAATCATCAATGGAAGGGGTGAGGTGTGTGCCAAACAGATGGTACTGTAAGAAGTGAACGGCTTGAGGAGAAATTTAAGTTGTTGTGAAATTCAACACATCGATGAGAGGATATGGAAATGATAGTCTGCTAGGAGAATGTTCCAGGTACAGCACAGTGAGTATGAACTTAACAGATATTTAAGGGAGAAGGCACTGCTTAAACCTGGAGCAGTGTGAAAGCATTCCATACCAGGAAGCCATAGAAGACCTTGGAGTAAGAGAATGAGGGTGATGAAATGCGGCTGTGGAAAGACTTTAGTCCCCAGGATTGATGTGTGAGGTGATGCTGCATGTGGAAGGCAAAGTAAGAGCCCCTTTTCCATATTGTTTAAATGCAGAGCTAAAGCTTTTAGTCCCAGCAGGGAAAGAGCTGCTCTTTCAGAAGTATAGAAGGAAAAAGGATTATACATGACCAGTGTGTCTGTCTACAAAGACACTGTAATGCTGTAAAACAATAATGAGGACAACAAACTAGCAATGATCCAGTAGTTTAGAGCCTATGCACTGTTTTTTCACTCATGATACTTCTGTACTTGGTGTATGCATATTTAGGTTGGAATTGGCTTGAGTTCATGTCTATTCCACTTGTCTGGTTCTGTGGGAACAGTAAGCATCTAGGATGTTTTCCTTCGACATTAACACAAGTACAAGGAGATAAAACCAACTGCATAAAACAAGTACAGTTAAAACCACTGAGCAAATTACAGTGATCCACATTCCATGATGCAAACCAATTCACACAGACGAACCCAAAGTTAAAGGCTGAAAAATTACATATTTCCACCATAAACTCACATGAGGCAAAATATTAGGATCAGTTTTTATACATACCACTTTTGGCAAAAGGGAGATTTAAACTCATTCTCAGATTTTGAACTTGGCAGATGGGAATACTATCCAACCTGTTTAATTAGCTCCTGGAGTAGTGTTTTCTTAAGTCTCAAGTACAGTGGATCTCTTTTAGTGGGCCCATTTCTGTGATCTAACACCTGAGCAAAAGGATTTGAGGAAGTGAAAATGTATTTGGTTTCAGAGGGTTCATCATAGAGTGTAGGGCACAGTGAACTCACATCATGATGGAGAGGAAGAAGGAACAGGAAAATGGCAGCACTCAGGAGACTCCCTCATGCCCCAACTCCTACCACCTTACTCAGTCTAGGTCCTAGAACAATGGTTCTTCCATACTCAGGATGTGTCTTCCTCCCCTCTCTTAATAATCTTTGGAAATATTTTCACAGCATCCACAGGAGTATCCCACCAATCTTCTAGGGGATTCCAAATTGGTCAAGTTTGCACTGACACATAACCCTCATGGGGTTCAAGTTTATTTCCCTCTAATATAAGAGGATACACAGACTTCAGAAAATAGGTTTGGATTGAAATTGTCCTCATTCTTCTTGAAATGCTTGACCATGAAGACTGTCCTTGTTTCAGAATCTCTAAGTTTTTCTTCTCTAAGAAAAATCGTCATGACATCTGCCCTACCCAGATCCTACAAATTCAACTCCATTTTAGAGAATAATGGTGTCTTGCCATCTAATATAAGTAAATCAAGACTATTTATCTATGCTTATATTTATAAAAATATTATTTTTAGGTATGTTTTTGTCCTCTTCCAAAACTGCTACCTTATAGCTATATTTTATTTAGTTGCTTGTTTTTACTCAATTCTGTATTTTAGTACTCTTCTAGTATCACTAGTATAATTGAGCCTTAAATAAACTTTTACAAATGATTTAATAATCTAAATATATGTGTATGTGTTTTAGTTCTTCCATGGTTGTTAACTCCAATGGTCCCATACAGTTTGACTATTAGCAACATTGTAATGGTTACCCTGGTACAATCATCCCAAAACACATGGATATGTGTTCCTCTCCTCTGCTTGATGGTTCAAAGCATGCACATGCTTTCAAACCCTGCTCCTCTTCATGGAGCATGGAGAATTTACACTCCCACTGGTAGGAATGGGGGTTGCTTCTGTGGCAGCAGAAGAGGTTTGGAGAAGATTGCAAGGCATGATGAGAGAGGAAAGGCCTCACTAACTGCAGGAGAGTCAGACTCCAGGTTTCCTTCCCAGTTTTCACTGGGCCTCCAGGGGTCAGTCTCGTTTCTAATACTTAACTGTTCTAGGGGAAAACCATCGAAACAAGTGCAATTCTTTTCTCTTATAAGGGACAGAGCTTTATTTCACATTTTCTTGCACTCAGAAGGCTTCTGAAATTTCACTTATTTATTGACAAATAGACTGGGGACTTTTGTTTAGAGAAGAAAGAATAATATGGGTGATGGAAGAAATTCTATTTCACCTATATAGCCCGCCATGCCCAGCTGGCACTATTATAAACCCCTTTCAGGAGCCACTCAGCCTCCTGATGCTTACATTATGTTTAGAGCAGCCACGCAACATAATAGATTGTCATTCACTAAAGAAGTCGCTAGATCTAGAATAAAAAAAAGAAAAATGGAGGGGGCCCTGGAAATAAAAGAGAATTCTTCCAAATGATCAAAGCAGAATGTAGGTTTTTCTTAAGAAATGTGACTTATGGCAATTGATAGTCATCTTTGTAACTATTCAAAATAGTCGGCACACAATTAGGAAAAATCTGTTCTTCTGACAGTTTGTGAAGTTCAGTCTTTGGAAATTGGAGGATAAATCTTGGTTCTGACTTAGTAACCAAAGCTATGTAATTAATTAGTTCATGCAGGTTTTGGGAGGAAAATGGTGTTGCTGAGTTACAATAATAATCCCAGTTGTTGAGTTATCAGCAAACTGCAGCTCCTGTCTCAGGGGAAAGAACACTGTAATTTAACAAATCACTGTGTTTTGGGCTTTGACATTGCACAGGCTTTTCAATTTCCATCTGCTCCTCTGTTTCATTAGTATTTTATTGTTGCTACAGTCAGAAACATTTTGATAGTTTTTCTCCCTCTAAAATAATGTACCACCAACTATCTTCTGTCATCCATTTTGGATACTTAAAAATAGAATGTCCATTAGAATGTTAAATAGCTTTTAGGGAGTATTATTTTGGACATTTCCTCGTAAGTCCAAGATGGCTACCTTTGGCTACACAAGAATAATTGCTTTGTGTATGAAAACAAATACTGAATATTTTTTGGAGAAAAAAAATGTCCTCTTACATTGTTTAACCATCTTTTTATTGGATGAGAACATGATAAAAAACTCAGTGTTTTCACTTGCAAGTGCACACATATCTATTGCTCTTTTCAATTTAGGATATGCATGCAGTTCTAAATGTCACACACACACATACACACACACACACACACACACACACACCCCTTATACATACACGCCACACTCCATTAGTGTATAAATCCCAGTAATTAAAACACAAACACTCTGTGCATAAGTATATATCATCATGTATATGTCCTTTTCTGATAAAAGCACATACTGCATATTTACAGCATAAAACTTGCATTTATCCACCAATCATACTCACATGCAGTCCTTACTCTCCTAAACACAATATATGCACAGTATTATTTTCATATATTGCATACATATGCACAAACCTACACACACACACACACACACATACATACACACACTGAATGTCTGTCCACAGTATTGATATACCCAAACTGCCTTTCGCTACATCAGTAGTATATGGATGGATTAGAATATTAACCTACTAAGAATGTCAGAGGCAACACCTGTATTTAAAAACACATAAGAACACATCTAAGAAATTATAATCGGGCATATTTTAGAACTGATTTAGTGATCATTAGCGTTGACTGGCAGCTTGCTGGATTTAGAATCACCTAGGAAACGTACCTCTGGCTGTGTTTATGAGGCTGTTTCTAGAGAGGATTGGCTGAGAAAGGATGACTCAGAGTGAGCCCAAAGGGTGGTCCAATTGAAGAAGAGAAGATGCTACATACTTTTACCTACTTTTTCAGCTTCCTTCTGAATGGATGCATCTGTCACTACAGACATCATGCTACAGCTTCTTTAGCCTCCCATTGTGTGCTCATTATAACCAGTTCTCTAGGCTCTGGACACTGGATTGTGACTGCTGAGATATTTAGCTTCACAGACTGCATAGGTATAGGATTCTCTGTTTCTACTGCATGCAGGTGGACATTGCTGAATTCTTCAGACCTTTTTGTAGAAGCTGATCTAATAAATATTAACCTATCACTTCTATTCCTCTAGAGAACCCAGTTGAACAAAGATTTTTAAGACAGAGAAATTTTATTCATCTTCCAGGTGTAAACATTTTATGTTGTAACTCTCCTTTGTTGTCTTGCTCTATCTGTAAACAAATAGACCTATTCTTCTTCAGTTGAAATGAAAGGGCAAGACCAGAGGATCAAAATGAAGCCAGTGTATTTATTTAGCCCTCACATATACACAAGTGTGTACACATATGCATGCGTGCGTGCACACACACATGCACATACACACACATGCACATGCATACACACATGCACACACATCCATTGAGTGACGGAGGAAGGCATCATTCATTATGAAATAAATATACTGAGAATGTGCTATTTTGAAAGAAAGAAATGTCCCTGAGGAAATGGTTTCCATCATTGCTAAGGAAGCAGCCAGCTGATGCCCAATGCCTTCTTCAGGATAGGTTCACATTCTGAGACAGGTGTGGAGTTCTTTTGGTAGGACAGTAGCCAGCTAGGTCCCTATGAGGGCTGAAAGCAGTGTTGACATGGTGAGAGCATCCCCGCACAGCAGGCCAGGCATCCCGTGAATCCACAACACTCACTCTCACATTAAGGTTTGAAAATGTATTTTCCCAGTGTCACCTTTATAAATGGTTCTAACTGTACTGTAGATTGCTGTCAGAATACTGTGCTGTGAGAGCACTGTGCTGAAACTCAGAGTGACATCTGACTTCACAAGTGTAAGAACTGTCTGTAGGTGGCCTTGATGGGAAATTGATTCAAGGAAGGGTATTGAACTCCATTTGACTTTTAAAATAATGTTTCCACTCTCCTCTGTTCCTCCCCTCTCGCGGGTTCCTCACAGATCTAATCCCTCGCTCTTTCTCCCGTCCTTCCTTGCTCAATTCTTCTTCATTCAAGTCTGTCTCTCTTCCTTTGTTTCTTTCTTTTCTCCCTATGAGTAATTTTTATCTTTAAATAATAATAATTATTTATAATAATAATAATTATTATTTTAATGTGTGTGTGTGTCTGTGTGTATGTGTGTAGGTCAGAGGTCATAGTTCTTTTGGTTGTTGGTTCTCACCTTCACCTTGCTGAGGAAGAGTCTCGTTTTTAATGTGTTGCCTATGAGGATAGTTGATGCAGTAGCTTCTGGATGATTCTTTTGTGTCCCATTTCCCATCTCACTGTGTGAGTGTTAGGGTTCCAACTGCCTACCCTGCACTCAGCTTTTTATGTAGATTATAAGAATCAGACTCAGGTGATCAGTCTTGTACTGTAAAACTTATTCACTAAGCCATCTTACAAGTCCCCTTGTAACTTTTAATATTAAGACCACCACCACCACCACCACTACCACCACCACCACACAGTATTTGGAGAAGATATAATTAGGTACAACTCATAACAATTGGCTCACTAGTTTAATGCAAAATCATATTTCAAAACTCTTAGATATTTGAGGATGTAAAAGAAATTGCATACTGACTTTTATCTAGCTTTTGTGGTTCCTAATTATTTTATCTAATAAGTGGGATCTTATTTAGGAAGTCCTTTGATGACTGGTTGATGATAGTTTAAATCTAGGCTAAAATTTAGGCTGTTAATTTTTCTCATCTAAACTGTCATAAAAACATAAAATTTATCTCCTGCGCAGTGTTGTAAAGCCTCCCCATTTTGGGGAGCAAAGATTATGTTCTTAAAATTCACTCACACATGTTTAAAATCACAGGTACCCTTTGCAATGTGGTTCTAATTCTTCAATATTTTATTTTATACACCCTAAAATTGGGTGGTATATCTGAGTCATAGTTCTTCTGTTTGGGGTCCCTACATTTAAAGCCTTGGTATCCTTGAAGCTCACAGTGCAAATCCAGGTGTTTAAGGCAGCCATGGCACTTTACTCTGGAGTCTATACTATGTGACCTGCTTGTTATCTGTTGTAACACTCATAACAAGGAGTGGGACCATTCGTCACTGAATAATGTCTAGTTTCTAGTACTGCCTTGAAGTCAGATCTCAAGAAATGGTGCTAGAAACAGCAAAGTGTTGGCCTTCAGCTGTAGTTGCATTTCTCACTTGATTAATAACATCTTGTTGGGTATTTTGTTTGTTGTTTTGTTTTTGGAGGGGTGGTCACATTTTTGTGATTCAAATATCACGTAATCAAACTTTGGCAATCTGACTGTTAATCACTCTAGAACTGAATATGTGGTCTAATTGAATTTACCAAAGCGAATCTCAAGAACCTTTGCTTGAACTATGAGAAATACGTTTGTTTCTTTGCTATGGTGAGTACATCAACTAAGGCACAAGCTTGACCATGTTGATGAACACATCCTAAGCTACTTACTGAGGAAGTTTGTTTCCCAATGATTTTTATGTAGAAGAAAGAACTAAAAGAAAAGGTGAGCCAGATTCCAAATGACACATTTGAGTTAGAAACCTATATACCTTTCATCATGTAGCCCAATATGTTCTTGTTTTTCCTTGAAACATTTTATTTTTCACTTGAACTCCAACATCCATATAAATTTCCTAGGAATCTCTTTGCAATATTGATTTTGACTCAGAACATTTAGGATGAATTTTGATTTTTCATCAGGGCATGGGATAAAGCTCACAGATGATGCCATTTGATGTATCAGGGTCCTTCATTGTCAAGGAGCATTGTGAGTGTCTACACTCTTTGCACAATAGAAATTCCTTTTTAGCATGCTACTTCTTGTTTAATGTGGTAGCTCTTAAAGACGGCACTCTTTTGTAGGCAACTTCTTTGTGCATTTGTGCTGTACGTTTACATGTACCTGTGTGCACATGTGGAAGCCATAGCATGCTGCTGGACATCTCATTCTGATACTCTCTGCTTTACTCTCCTGAGACAAGGTCTTTTCCAGAACCTGGAGATAGCCCCTCTCCACTTTAACAGTGCTGAGGTTTTAGTGCACATGGCTGTTTATGTGGTTTCTGGAGATCTGAACTCAAATTCCTTATGCTTACACAGCAAGTATTCACTCACAGAGCCATCTCCCCATACCCAATTTCTGTACTTTGAGTTGATTTTTCACAAGAGGGTCACAAAGAAGGGACAAGTGAGCAGTGTGTGAAGGCCAGATTGACAGCCTGTGATATAACTCAGTAAGAATCTTAGGCTCCAGAAGGTTCATCCATCCTTCTCCAATTTTTGAAGCACAGATTTGTCTTATTGGAAGCAGTTAGTGCAACATAGCCTGTCTCTGCTTGGGACCTGGGAGAATTACTGCTCACGCTTCCTTCAGGGCCCACCCTGCTGTCCAACAGAATGACTATCCCACCTGGGCTGTGATCTAATTTATTTTCTTTCCTCAGTTCCAGGTTTCTGGTAGCTAGTGCCAGGAACAGAAGCAGCACCATTGCTTTGCCGTATCCAAAGCTGGCTGTGTGCAGACAGCACTATGTGGTTCCGGATGAGCTCTGCCTGTTCCCCTGCCCAGTGACTCAGTGAGCTGGTTTCTCTGCAACAGGAACATATGCCCCATGCATGCTGTGTTAGTGGATTATTAATAACCACACAGAAGGACTGAAGCAGACATGAGCATCTCATCTCGTTGTAAGTGTATCACTTTCAAATCCAGATCCTCTTCTAATGTATTCATGGACTCCTCTTGTCAAAAGTACTTTTCATATATAAACTATGTATGCCTCTAATGTTGTAGTACATTGTCTCTGAATCTAGCTTTCTTTGTCTTCATCAAGAGTTCATCAAGCAGAGCAGCATTACTTGATCTCAGGAGTACTTTTCCTCTGCAATGTTAAATGTGGAGAATCCTATCCAGCCTGTCTCTACACTAGAGGATTTCAACCTGTGGGGCACGAAGCCAGAGGGGTCAAATGACCATTTAACAGGGGTAGCTTATCAGATATCCTACACATCTGTTATTTACAGTATGATTCATAACAGTAGCAAAGTTACAGTTATGAAGTAGCAACGAAATAATTTTATGGATGGGGGTCACCACAAGATGAGCAGGAAAGAGTCAAAGCACTAGGAAGGTTGAGAACCACTGCTCTACAGTCTTGAAGATGAAGAAGGAAGTTCGTTATTTCTATTTCAAGAGGCAAATGCTACTTTATTTTTTTTTATTACTTTATAGCCTCAAGATAAGTATATGATGACAAAGGTAGCAGATCTAATGCCAACAACTGGAAAGAATAAATAAGTCAATAAAATCAACAAATATCTAGAAAATTGCTAGATTCCTGCTGGGATTATGTTTTATTGGTATTGAGAAGGAATGACGGCTTGAACTTAGTCTTTAGAATAAAAAGTGACATTTACAGTACTTAGCACAGTGGGGTCCTATTTTTAAGCCATTGTAAAAGCTTCATATGCAGTCATGTGTCAGGAACAAAGATGGCGTTGTGTCAAGACAGACTCGTTCTTGTGTCTCAGCAGGCTTCTGGAAGCTTCTCCTGCTGGCTGATAGGTGGGTATCAGGGAATGAACACAATATTTAGCTATATTAAGAAATTTTTAACCAGTATCTCAAATATTTTATAATACCATTATATGCATTGCACCTTAGATAAAAATATGTTAGATCTGACTTACTGGCTCTCTTGTCAAGTAAATATGTAAAAAGGGAGAATGAGCCTTAGATATGCCAGGAATAGAGAGAAAAATGGACTTTTCTCAAAAATATTTTGGCTTTATTCCAGATAAAAGGCCTTTAATTTTTCCCTAGATAAGAAGAAAATCACCTTCTCAGTCTTTCAGCATTTGTTCAGAACTCTATTTTATAATACATAAATACAGTCTTTGTTGGCATAGAGTATAGGCTGGGATTAATAGATTGTGAAAAGACAATATTTCCTGAAAAAGAAAGGCATTTTTCCTTTAGAGTTTTGAGATTACCCAAAGGGGATTTGCTGCTGGCAGCTAAATAGTTCTATAGGAATTATTAGGGCAGTGGAAGGAACATTTGTGGGAAATGTCAAAGTGATAACTGCAGAGGGGTGGCTAGAATGTTACTCATTGTGGCAGAGTTGTCCTGATCAGAACATGTACCATTCCTGTCCTGGAAAAGACTTTCCTGAGGGTTTACTATTTATCAACGATTTAAAGGAGAAACCTACTGTTCATGCCTTCCATATAAACATGACTATTATGTATGACTCAGTCTTGCTCTCAAAGAAAATGTCACCTTTTTCCATAGAAAAAGTCATTGTAGTAGGAATGATTATAGAGGCTTGTATATTTGCTAGGTCTTTCTTTGTATCTGTGTGTCTTCACCTGGTTTGACCTTTACCAAGTCCCACAGAGACTAGTTGGCCTGAAGTTCTGGCCTCAATTGCTATATAAGGTATGTCAGGGTTTACTGAGATTAGAGGTCTTGGCATCTACTCCCACCTTAATGGAATATGCTTGGGCAATTTATTCTGACTCTGAAATTAGGGGCTCTGGTTCTCTGGTTGTGTCACAAGATTTTGTTACTTGAATATCATCCCTAAATCTTATAATCTGTAACATTCCAAATATCTAGTCTTTGAGATATCCTTTGTATAATCAATCTATTTACCATCTTTCTGATTCCTCCTTGTCTATTTTCCTAATCACTTACTGGTGTGAAAATAGCATTCTCCGTGTAGAGTCCATCTCCAGTAGAAAGACAGGGCATTACGTGGAGAAATGGGATCCCACATTTAAAAACTCTGACCCAGAATTGTTCCTGTCTAAAGAACTGCAGGGACAAAAATGGAAAAGAGACTGAGGGAAAGGATGTCCAGTGACCAGCCCAGCTAGGGATCAATCTCATGGAGAGGATCCAAAGCCTGACACTATTACTGACTCTATGGTGTACTTAAAAGATGGTAGCCTAGCATGACTGTCTTTTGAGAGGCCCAACAAGCATTTGACATAGATAGAGGTAGACACTTACACACAACCAATGGACTGAAGTTGGGGACCCCTGTGGTTGTATTAGGAAAAGGCTGGAAGAAGTTGAAGCAGAGGGAGACCCCATAGGAAGACCATCCATCAGTTTCAATTAACCTGGACCCCTTAGATCTCTTAGACACTGAGCCACCAACCAGGCAGCATACACTAGCTGGTCTGAGGCCTCTGACACATATATAGCAGAGGACTGCCTGGTATGGCCTCAGTGGTAGACGTGACTAACCTTCAAGAGACTTGAGGCCCCATGAAATGGGTAGGCTTAGCAGGGGTAGGGTAGGGACATCTTCTTGGAGACAATGGGGAGAAGAATGGGATGAGGAACTGTGGGAGGGCAGACAGGGAGTGAGTAATGAGTGGACTGTGAAAAAATAAAAGTAATAGAAAATTAGCATTCTCTGAATTTAGTGTTTCTCCTCTTTTCTACCCCTCCCACTCCTCTCTGTTTGACCTTAACACAGCAGAGTGAAATATCAACTTAAAGTCACCATTCTGCACTTCCATTATTTTTCTGCACACATAATATGTTGCAGGGCTGGGTATCTGACCAGGGGTATCTCAGATCTCATTTGTTTTCTTCTAATATATGATAATTTTCATGCAGCTCCATTACCACCATCATCACTGCCCCTTGCTCCGGGCTCCATATCCTGTATCCTTGGAATGCTCTTCCTGGTCTTATTTCCAGGCTCTTCCTCCCCAGATAACTACATAGTAGATTCCCTCAGCTCCTTGTAATCTCTATTCAATGTCATCTCTCCATGAAAGCCTCCTTGGCAGTCATACTTAAGAAAGGAATTGACTCCATGATACTTTTCAGACTATTTATTCTGTTCTTGTTTTGCATAGCACTGACTTTCTAGCATACAGTATAATCCACATACTAATTATACTTAGTTCTCTTTCTTGTTGCCTCCTACCAGAATGCCGACGAAGACCTTTGACTAATTTTTATTATATTTTATTTTTTACTCATGTGTCCCCAGTATTTAGTTGATACCTTAATTACATAGAGCTAATCATACAAACTTGTTGAATGAATTAATGCACGGTTGAACCTCTTCATTCCTTTTCATGTGTACAGTTGTGAGTGATGCTAGTAACTTAATAACTCCCAAAAGCAAAACTCCAGGAAGAAAGCATGCCTTAACTCAGAAATTACTCCAGCATTTCTACACTTGGAACACTTCATAAATATTCCTAAGAAGATAGAGTATGAATAATTTGGTACTTGCAACTTGCACTTTTTCACACAGGCTGTCAAAAATCTTTCCCCTGTGCCTTAGCATTGTTTGTCCATCCAACAAAATTTAAAGCAGTGGTTCTCAAGTTGTGGGTTGTGACCCCTTGGGGTGTCACCTAAGCCCATTGGGAAACACTGATATTTATATTATGATTTCTAACAGTAGCAAAATTACAGTTATAAAATAGAAACGATAATAATTTGCTGGCTGGGGCCACCAAAACTTGAACTGTGTTTAAGGTCATGACATTAGGAAGGCTGAGAACTGCTGTTCTAAAACCTTTCTCTGCTCACAGAAGTAGCTATGAAGGTAGTGTATAGTCAGTGCTGAAGGTGCCAGGTAGTTAATGCTCTGAGGAGATCCTAGGAACATCTCCATAGGATGAAAAACAGGAGATGTGTAAACATCCCAGATTTCCAGCCCCTTGGATGGGACCCATCTTACTTATTTTCCAAAGGTCAGAAGTAGCTTTTGGTTAAAAGGTATAACTTTTTCATTAGTGTTACTTGATTTAATCTTTATCGCTTGCCCATCTCATTTTCATGCTACCCTGCTCTCCTGGAGTTTTATTTAATCACCTCTTAAATAAATCATATTTTATCTCATTTATTGCTTTTGGGGGTCACAGGTGCATTGTGTAGAGCTGCCATCAGAGAGGAAGTTCACTTCCCTATGCAATGTAAGCATTTGTTGGAGATTGCCACTGCTTCCTATTTCCACTATCTAAGATTTCAATTTGCAAGAGGAGGCCAGGTATGCAGTGGTGAAGACTCCAGATGCCAGAAGCAAATGGGCTTGAGACCCTTTGCTTATGAGCTGCCCGATTTGGAGCATATAATTTAACATTTCTGTTCCCTGGTTTCCTTATCTGTAAAGTAAGCCTGATCATGGGGCTGTGCACTGCAGGTGCATGAAAATTTACCCAACTAGCTTTGATAGCTTCATCCACCTGGTACCTGGCCCAGAGTTGCCGTATCATGTAAACAGATTTAAGCCTTATCTGACCATCCAAGGTCATACAGTTAAGATTACATGCATATGCCCACATTTTATTTTTCTGTCTTTCAATTTCAATGTTGGGGTCAAACCAAGTGTGTTACTACAACCCTTACCATCAGAAATGTCCTAGAAATATATTTGGTAATGAAGATTGGATGCCATTTTTTTTTGTGCATAATTGTTGCCAACTAATTAGTGAAAAGGCATAAGCAATTAAATATGCGCATTAAGTTTGAACTGCTGTTAGCTTTACTTGTTTACATTGTTCAATATACTTTGAAGGAAAATATGTGTTTGGAAATATTTCTTCTTTTTCTTTCTTTTTATTGGATATTTTCTTTATTTGCATTTCAGATGTTATTCCCTTTCCAGTTCTCCCTTCAGGAATCCCCTATCCCATTCCCTCTCCCCCTGCCTCTCCACCACCCACCCACACCCACTCTCGCCTTCCTGCCCTGGCATTCCCCTACACCAGGGCATCAAACCCCCTAGGTCTAAGGGCCGCTCTTCCCACTCATGTTCAACTAGGCCATCCTCTGCCACTTATGCAGCCGGAACCATGGGTCCCTCCATGTGTACTCTTTGGTTGGTGGTCCAGTCCCCAGGAGCTTCGGGGGTCTGGCTGGTTGACATTTTTGCTGCCTACTTGGAGCTGCAAATATTTCCTTTGGTTAATAAGTAAATCTCTTCTTCCCTTCAGAAATAATTCTCAGATGCATGAAAACTTTGTATGAAGGAAAGTCACATACTTTTCACATTCTCCATGGAGCTAGGAGGGAAAAGATTTAGGTTAAATTTTACTGGCGAATATTCGATTCAGGCATAGGACAGAGAGGTTTTTGGCTTATCTAGCTTTACTGAAAAATAATTCATAAAGCTAGTTGTTTAAATTAAAGGTGATTTGCTATACATTATAAAGTAAGTATTACAATGAAGTTAAACTCATTGCCTGGCATAGTTACTATCCTGTGTGTGTGTGTGTGTGTTTGTGTGTGTGTGTACATGCATGTGAGTATCTGTCTATCTCTGTGTCTATGTGTATGTTAATAGGTGTGCATGTGTATACTTACAGGTGTGTGTATATCTGTGCACCTCTCTGTTTTTATAGGTGAGAACACTTAATAGAGAAAATAATATAATAATATGGTCTGTAGCTATCATGTTTTGTACCAGAACCCCAGAACATAGTGTAACTGAATATTTGCATACCACCATCAACATTTTCCCCTTTTTTCTAATCTTCACTTGTGGATATCATATTTCTATTTTGTGTTTCTAAGAGTTTTTTTGAATATCCTATCCTAGTGAGTAATATGAACATGCAATATTTTGCTCTCATTCTGAGTTATTCCACCTCACATAATGACATGTTTCTGTTTAATTTTGTTTTGCTTTTCGTATGCTGGGGAATGACCTAAGTCCGCATACACACTAGGAACTTGATGTTGAGCTATTAGTACCAGTGGCTGATTCTTTTTTATGCCTTAGTTATATTATATTTTCATATCAAGTCACCTATTGTTGAACACTTAGGTTGCTTCTCTATTTTTATTTTTGTGATTATTCTACAATAAGAAGTGTCAGTAAATATAAATTTGAGGTGCAGATTTCATTTTTACTGGATACGATCAAAAGCAAGATTGCTAGGGCATCCACTCTAGTCTCCTTGAGAAACTTCCATATTATTTTTTTTATAATGGCTGTGTCTCTTTTCACTCCTTCTATTATGTATCTCCACCCCTTCACTGCTCTTTCTCTGTCTTGGCTTCCTGATATCAGCTAACCTAACAAGTACAGGGTGTTATTCTCTTATGGCATCTTAGGGTTTTGTGACAATAAATGATGTGGAGGACCTTTTGCATTTTGAAAAAAAGCGATTACACATTTGCTTTGTTGTTAGATAGAATAGTAAGACTTTCTGTTGCGTTGAGGGACCACTATAGTTTGTAGCTTTACTCCTTAGTATATGTATGTATATGAGAGAATATGTATATAGACATGCGTGTATTTATTCTCCTAATCACTAATTTGTCAGAAAATTAGTAAGGAGTCATTGCAGGGGAAGTTTTCTTTTTTCTTTTATTACTTTATTATTTAAATCAATTTTTAAATTTAAACATAAATATATTCTATTTTCCTCTTCCCAAGTCTTTCCAGACCCTCTCCTTATTCCTACCCACTCAGCTTTAAGTGTTTTGCAAATGCAAACATAACCCAATATAATAATAAACAACCCATAAACCTAGAAAACAAAATAAGACACTACTTAAAAAGAGAAAAAAAAAACAAGCTACCAAATTGTAACCAAATAAAAGCACAAATGAAGAATTGTGTAGTCCAGCATATTTTGGTGCCTGAACACAATGACTGTCCTGGAGTAATTGTATATGCACAGTGTTACTGCATTACAGAAAACTCATTTTCCATTTTCTAGCACATGTAATAACAGTTCAGATATTAACCTTTATCCTGTGGCTAGTTTTTCATTCATTCATTCATTCATTCATTCATTCATTCATTCATTCATTCATTTTTTAAAAAATAACAAAATAAAATATAAGATAAAACAAAACAAAGCCCTATCATGTCAATGTTGGCTAAGACAAACCAACAGATGATAAAAATCTCACAAGAAGGCATACAAATCAGAAACTAACTTCTTGCACATTGGGAAATCCCATAAAAACACTAAACAGGGAAGCTTCTCTGATGATGGCTGAATAAGGAACTTATCTATGAATATAGCAAAGCACCATTAGGAATGATTTTATCACTACACATTTTTTTAGACCAGTATCAAGGTCCTAGGATAAAACCAAATAATGCAGGAGCTTTCAAGAGAAGAAAGATAGAAATAAGTGATAGAGAAGTTTAAAGAAAATTAACAGAATGGGAAGGATTAAACTGGAAAGTAGGCCAGAGAAGAGAAATAGGTGTATATATGTATCTTTTGAAAATGTTATATAATAACATACTACTTTAGAAGTTCCCTAGTGCATGTACACACATGTACTCACCATGTAAAACAGAATTATCCTATAGCAGGATAACATGCCCCTATAAAAGGTCACAGGCTAATGAAACTTTCAAACATTACAAGCTATTTCCAATGATCTTTGGTACACCAGAACTTGATGGTAATAACCTATTGCAGAAAATACTACATACATCAGAATATAGAATATATTCTATGTATAGAAAATATATATATATATATATATTCATAGAATATAGAGATATTAAGTTGGTACTGACCTAAAAACTTCATCTCTACTGGCTAGCCTTCATAATGGCTAGACAGTGCTATACCAGCTACTAGAGGAGAAAGGAAATCATCAGTCTTATCCAACTCTCAACTTTGCAAGATACAATAATAACTCACCTGACAAGACATGCCCACTAGTGTAATGATAGCCTGAGTATCATGGGAGTAACCTCCTAATTTATGAGTAGATTCATCGCCTGATCCACCGTCATTGAGCTAAGAACCCGTGGCTAGATTGGTCATAAGCCAAAGGACAGAACTTCAACTACCATTCTGCTAAATAGATACAGTGTAAGACCAGCTCATAGTGACTTACTATTACACCTATAGATTCATGCACAAGATCCGTGAAAGCTCATGCTTGCCCAATTCTAATAATGGAAATAAAGGTGATTACAAAATTCTACTTCCAGCCAACAAGCCATTGATAAGTGACAGTTGCTGGAAGAAGTCAGATCTGTTTGATTTATGAGTGTAAATCACATATCAAAGAACATGTGGGTAATACAAATTGGGCTTGATGGGTTAAAAACGAGAAATATACAGCACTGAATAGCATTGAAGTGGGAATTAGTCTGGAAGGGAGGGACTACATATGTTCAGAATGCATTGTATGAATTGCTCAAAGAAGTAGTAAACATTTTTTTTAATATAAAAAACCTGGATAGTTTCTTTCCTGATTAAAAAACCAAAATGACATATAAGCATTTAGTAAAGACCTAATGAAACTCATTTTTAAATAGATAAAAGAAAACATAAATATCAATCTAAAAATATTTAAGCCTTAAGAAATAATGTCCTATCATCATCCATATTTAGAGTTTGGATCTGTTCCTAGTTTATTGCATTGTTTTATTATTGATTCAAATTCCACAGTATTCACAATTTATTCCTTTTCTTGTTTCAACTGCTCAGTTTTTATGAGGCCATATCTGGTCAAGGATGGTGTCTTATAGCAATAAAAATTGTCCAAATTATGTGACCTGTCTGATCTCAGTTTCTTCCTGTAAAGAATAAAGGAAATAATTTCTGTTATATTACTTACGTGTAAATTTTCACATATTAAATAATTGCATATCTAGAAGGTGACTGTCATAACTCTGGGCACAGGTCCCAGTTCCAATAAACAATGACTAGAATACAATCTCATTTGGAAACTGCTCAGAGTTTTTCAGTCTTACCATGCCCCTCTTTCAGCCCCAGCATCTCAGGTCTGCCTTCTTCTGTATATTACTTGGTGTTACCCATGAGGTCCCAGCTCAGCCACTTCCCTTAAAATCCAGACTTTGGGTTGAGTCTCAGTTTTGCTTTCCAAATCAGATGACAATGCTGAAGAAAATCTCTCTTTATCATTTCTCCATGGCAACAAACTGGTTCTAGCATCACATTAAAAAACCTACAGTTTACAATCTCTTCCCAACCCCCTACCCCAGATGGATTTGTGTTAGCTATTTGGCAGATTTTTCTCTGATTTTTATAAGAAATAAATGCCTTCCAAAAATAAGCATGTTTAAATGTGAATATATTCCTACTTCTTTCCTCTCCTGTTGATACAGAGACATACAAAGAAAAATAAGTTTAGAATTTGTGGTTGACCCGATTGTTTAACACAGTCTAATATAAACATTATCTTCTACTGGATAAGTGTCATCCACCTCCTATAGGGATACAGAGAGCCTACCAGGACCATGCTGTCTCTTGCTTTGACCTGGACTTCCAAGCAGGGCTGGATTGTTCCATAAAATTCTATATTTAGCATCTTGTGCTTGACTTGAGTACTACTGTTTTATTGTTTTGAATCAGGAATCCCTGGTCTTAATCACCAGGGCTTAGAATATGGCATCAACTTTGGTTCTGTGACCCTCTCTTTTTTATCTTGGCTATGACCTTTGGATACCTGTTGATCACCTATCTCCAGGGCGACTACCTCCTGGTACCACTGTGGCTACAATACTGTGCAGTCACCAAGGCAATGCAAGAATAAGCCTGAAATGTGTGTTTTTTAAACAATACAGTGGTGAGAATTAATGTGTCCTCAGTGGTTATTCAGTATATTTATACTGTTTTTAACATTCCTGAATCTTGTGTAGCCTTGAAAATGGGAATACACACAAAATGAACACATACAAGTTTTCCCCCTGGTGTTTAAGTTGTAGCTAATTTAATGAGTCTGAAGCTCTTGATAGACATTCATATTCAAGTTGAATATTTGTGTTTAGATAAATGAACAGAACTTATTGCCCCTAAGAGCCAAAACTGACTCTAATTTAAGTATGATGTTTATTTTGAGATAAGCCTAATATTTTATATGCTAGATCCTTAAGAATGCTATTGTTTTGCCTTGCCAGGTTAATACTCTCTTATCCGAAGTCTGATGTGCAAATTTGGCTATTCCACATTCTGTGTCTTCTGAAATTTCTCATCAGAATATAAAAGGGGGAGATACTGCAACTGGTTGAGTTTCTGGATTGTAAAAAAAAAGAGTTACTGTTTTCATTTTTTTGGATTTTGATACAGATCCTTTAGTGGTAGTGGATCATTACCTTCAGTTTTAATGTTTCTGCATCTAGCTTTTTGGTGCTGGAATTATAGGAGTGAGTATACCAGCAAGTTTTATGAGATATTGAGAATCAAGCCCTGGGGATTCTACATGGTAGACAAGCATTCTAAAAACCTGCCTATGTCTCCAGCCTTTACAGAGTTAATGTTAAGACCCACATACTTCAAAACATATGGGGAACATATCTGAAGAGATGATTCAGTGGTCAAGAATGTTTAGAGCTCTTGCAAAGGACTTGGTTTCAGTCCTCAGCATCCACACTAGGAGGCTTGAAACTGCCTGTAACTCCACTTCCAGGGATCCTATATCTCTGACCTCTGTTTTATGCATTGCCAAATAACCACCCCTACATATTTACATATTTTGAAAAGTAATCATAATTATTTTAGAAAAACATGGTGAGAGTCTACTAATAAGAACCATACCCAGGACTGTCAAAGTGTTTGGAAAATGTGAAAAGCAGGCATTGCTCTGCTCTGGGAGGAGGAGGCAAAAGGTAAAGGTGAGGACTTAGAAGTCTTGCATCTCAGGTCAGCAATTAGGCATGTCCCTAAGAGTGATAACAAAAAGCTACAATGGAATCTCTACTCCCATTTGAGTGATCTCTTTGTTAGAAAGGGAAAACTCAGAGTGCTGTAAGCAGCTTGGATTCCATGTTAATCTTCCTTGGTAGGCTCTGGGACTGGCTCTCTACAGCTCTCTATGGACAGGAACTCTATCCTGCTCATCATTTCTGAATTATCAAGGCTTACTGCATTTCCAGTTGAGTATTGGTGTTGATTGTGTTTTATTACTTTTTAATCCTATGAATATTGGAAAACCATGTGTGATTGCTCTAGATTGTTCTCCTTGAATCCATTTGCTGCTCCAGAGATTTGTTTTATTTTGTTATTAAAACACAAATTTTACCACACTGCTAAGATGTTGGGAACTTGCCATTGTGTTTACATTGCTCATTGAATAAAGCCAGAATCTCTAACCTGCCAACGGCATCTGA
This sequence comes from Grammomys surdaster, assembly GCF_004785775.1. NCBI lineage: Eukaryota > Metazoa > Chordata > Mammalia > Rodentia > Muridae > Grammomys > Grammomys surdaster. Next base: position 9,362,236 of record NW_021604587.1, read on the forward strand.
AATTTAAATATCCCAACTCCTCTCCAAATCGTATCCTTCACTATTATGTTTGTTCTTTGGGACCCTTGTCAAGAAAAAGACACATTTTATTTGTTACTGCTAAAATTAATCTCCATGGTGCTATCAGCTACCAGAATTACTCTCTATTCTTTCCTGACTGGACACCAAGCCTGATACAGGACAGGCAGGTGCTCTTTGAAATATTTTAAGTGAAATGTTAATGAAGGACAACAAGAAAACTTCTGATGCTATTACTTTTGAACTGATGATAAATCAGTATTGAGATAGCAAGAGCGAAGTATACTAGGTTAGAGGAGGAAAATGCGGTTCTATGGAAATAATTTAAAATTAAATAGAGAGAATATTTATTCTTTAGAGGCCATTAAGAGGAAAGAAGAATAGAGAGAAAAGGGATATTGACAGGTGGGTAATGAAACAGAAACAGAGGTACAGAAACATAGTGGGGAAGTAAATTATTGAGTTGTGTGGCACAGAGAGCAGTTATAGTTTGTAATAAGTAATGCTACATTCCAAAAATAACTTTGTAAGCAGAATTTGAGGGTTCATAAAAAATAAGAATATTTCTATGTGTAAATACAGGTAATCTAGTAACCCAGATTTGATTACCAAATTAATACATGCATCAAATTACAATACTAAAATAACATAAATACGTACCAATTATACATTTACTAAAGGTAAAAATTGAAACCATCTATTTATTTCTGGTTAACTACAACTTTATAAGTGAGATTTATGAAATATTTACTATGGATGCCAACAATGCATGATGATTTCCATTAAAATGTCTCAGGGCAGCTCTTCTTTTCTCTTTCTCTGTTTCTCCAGATCGAGTCCCTCAGTCGTACCCTTAGCACTGCAACAAAACACAGGGAGCAGCGTTTCCTGCTCACATCCCAGATCATCCTCTCCTAACTCCTTCCCACTTGTTGCCTTTTTTCAGATACCCCTTAGAGCAGGGAGTCCTCCTAAACCACAGGTCACATTTGCCAGAAAACTAGGCAGGTTTCCCACAGATACTCTCTTCTCTCCATGTCCCCTGAGATGCAATCCTCCAGTCTCATCTGCACTTTGCAGCAGAACATCTGTGGCAGCCTTTGTAGCTCTCCCTACTCCTGTGAATCTCACATATCTTCTTATAACTTTCTTCCTCCAACATGTAGCTTTTTCTTAGACCCCCCAACTCCAATACCAGCAGGCACCCCTACTAACTCAAGGACTGCTTCCGTAGTGGTCTGATAACCACCTACATGCTAGCACACCAACAGACACTCTCTTTTATTTGAGAAATCTGAATGTAGTAGTTATAATACACAAGCTTTCGACATGGTCTGCCTGGCTATTGTATAGAGACGGGAGAACTAGGTTAGAGAAAGGGATATTTCAAAGCAGAGATGTTGTACACATTAGACAGGTAAGTTTTAAATCACAGGATCTCACAAACTTCAATACAAGGTATTAATATGCAGATTATAATCACTCAGTTATACTGATGCAACATATATTTAATGATATAATAGGTAAGCCTTAAGATTAGTGCTCAGGTATACAAGGTATGACTTACTCTTTTGTCAAAGTATATAAGTTCTAGCTAGAATGCCATTAGTCTTACTTATTTTGGCATACATTTAATCATGGGATGATTTCTTAAGTACTTGGGAGTTTAAAAAGTTCAATTGAAGAATTTCTGTTTTTTTTCCATTGTGAATATTTCATACTACCTCTCTTTACTTTGGGGCTGGGGTTGAGCATGTGAGCACCAGATTGTCTTTGGTAATCTATGTCACAGACATAGATGAGCTGTTTCTGGATATAAACATTTGTCCCTGGTTTTATGGGTTCCCAACCTCTATAAAGCCTACCTACCCTATCTGGCCCATCCCATCCTAAGTGTCTCTGGGAAGAAAACAGTTGACAGTCTAATTTTCTAGTGTTTCATGGCTGCAAATGCTAAGAGGAAAAGAAAAAAAATGTTGTCTCTTTCTTTATGCCTTCTCCTATGTCAAATTGTGAGCTGGAGGTATGCTCTACCAGGATTGACTCTCGTAATTCTTAGGCTCTTTTCTCTCTAAGATACTCTTTCTCTATCATGCAATATCTGTCAATGTAATAATAGTGAACAATGAAGGTAATAAACCACTTTCAATGGAACAGTATAGATAAATCTCAGAGATCATGCACTGTGCTAAAATACTTTGTGATACATAAAATTCAAGGCAAAACAAATTAATTCCCAGAACAGAAATCAGATTAGCCCATAAATGAGGTCAAAAGAATAGTTTGCCAAAGGTCATGAAGAAGATTTGGGGGTAAAGAATGGTAGTTTCACATTTTTCCTCATATGCAAAAAATTACCAAACTATATATTTGTATATATTCAGTGTGCATATGTTAATTAAAATTCAATAAACCTGCTAAAATTAAATACTTTAAAAATAGGCTTTTGGAACAGTTATGTTATTAGAAGAACTAACTTAAGCAGTTGAAGCCATGGCACTTGACTTCTACATCTTTAACTCTAGTCAAATTTAATGGACTCCTTGGTGGAAAATTTTACTTTTTTCCTAAGACCGATATAGATCTTTAGTAACTGAGAGAAGAAATACAAAAAGTGTTGTGGTTTGCGCTTGCAGTTTGGGTCTTATGTTTAGATATAAAAGATCTCTTGATAACCACCACACCAGTACAAGCAGTCCTCTTTTCTGGAGACCATCCCTCTGAATTGAGACAGTATTTTGGAAAGTTTAATGATATATATATATTTCAGTATTTTCTACCAGCTTTCCAGACTCTAGGCCAGCTTCAGGCCCGGGAACTTTCTGACTGGAGATCAGTACATCTCAGTATCACTGTCTATGATAACTGGGAAATAAGGCTGGTGATCCCTTGTTTATGATTACATTACTGATGATGGAAGCCCAGAGGGCACAATCATCCCCTAGTAGTACATAGAGATTTTCTCTATGCTTGAGAAAGCAGCTATTGGTGAAGAGGTGGATGCAGCTACTTATCTGGCATCATGTTAACTAGCATAAATGGATTGGGTCAGAGAGGATTGAGGAACTGCTCTCACTCTTAAATCTTTTTAGTAAACAACTCTTGTAGGTGTTATAGTTTTTCATCCTAATGACGTTGGAGGCACATCCTTAAGAGTCAAGTAGGGCTTTCTCATTTTTCAAGAATAACTTTTGGCAGACCAGCTTATAATGTGTTAGCATCATTCCTATTGATTCTTATAGAGAGCTGTGGGTTATAAGAAAGGAAGAAAAAATATTCTAAATATTCTAAATTTAACTACAATGTCACTAATTACCCAAGAGTTTGGAATAGACCCATCTCAGTGTAATTGCTGCCCTAAAATGTCCAAGGAGTTGTTTTATTAAATGAAACTTCTCATTCCCAAAGGATACTTTCCAAAACTACTATTAGTAAACAGAGTCATTAGATTGCTTAGGATCATCAATGAGAAGGGTAAGAAATGCTGTGAAAGTGAAGTGTACTATGGAGTGAAGGGCTCAAAGTCTCCAATGCAATAGCCAAGGAAATTATCTAGCTCATGAAGAAATCTAGATTTTTTTCCTTTCTTCCTGAAAATACTTCATAGGAGTATAATAGACACTGAGAAAGACAAGCTTGGGCTGTTTGTACAGCCCTATATATTTTTTCGAAATGAAGCACATATTCACTATGGAATCAAGAAACAGTACCTGTTCAGCATCTAGATGGCTCCACCTGACACGTCCCTTTCTACTTACTATTTTACTCATCCCACCAACATGTTCTGTCCTCAAATACCTCAGAATATATTTTTTCCTTTCAAACTTTATATACATAGAATTATACAATAATTTACCACATCTATTTCTCCTTTGGGAATACTTCTTGTATAAAACTTACTAGTTACGTATGCTGGCAGTTCATTTCCTCTCATTGCGTCTCATTTCTATTCTGTGAATGTATTACAATTATTTGTAACTTTTCTGTCACTGATGGATATTTGAATGGTTTCCTATTTTTAGAAATTACTTAGAACTCTCCAATAAAAAAAAAAAGTATGTGTGGATTTGTTATACACAGCTCATCGCAATGTTCCCTGGTCTATCTGTATATTCTCTCTCACAGAATAGTCTTTGAGCATATCCCATTTTGTTTTATCAGATTACTACTAATATTTTTCAGAGTGGCTAGTAGTTGTTATACTCTCTGGACAAGAATCATGTTGTAAATACATTTTACAAATTACCCATTTCTTTCTGCAGATTGACAGTTTTCTTCTGGAAATGGAAATTTTCTAATGTTCCTCTCTTATTTACAAGTTATGTGATCTTGAGGTATTATTCCAATCTCACTAAATTGAAGCTTTATCAACAGTAAATTGAGATATTTATTTGTTCCATTTTTGTTTCTTGAGTTTGCATTACAAACATTTTTTTTACAAAGACTGAGTAAAGTTCTAAATCTAAATTTTTGAGTTTCTTAACAACTATCTCAGAGTGTTAGTATAGGAAACAAAGGAGCACTGGTATCTCTGAGCATGGGTGACAGAAATAGGTCACCTCTACTCTATTATTTTCACCTCCCTATGGTTCAGATAAATGTTTCCCAAAGTTCATAACTATAAAGTTATTCTCTTTGTAGGCAACATTGGCATGTGGTGGGAGCTTTGGAAGGTATAGCATAGGGCACTCAGTTATTGAACATGTGTACTCAAAAGAAGTTATAGAACCCCAGGATTTTCTGTTTCCTCTCTTGCAATTTGCTGCATTATGTGTGTGGTGCTAATCTTGTTCATCAACTTGATTATATCTGGAATAAACTAAAACCCAAGAAGCAGAACATCCCCATGTAGGATTTTCTTGCTGGATCACTTGAAGAAGATCCAGCCCAAGTCTGGGTCATTTGAAGCAAGAAGACTCACCCTACACTTGGATAATTTCAGATCAGAAGACATACTCTAATCTGTGACATGCCTCCAGATGGAAGCCTACATAAAGTATAAGGAAAAGGGAAGCTTTTTGACTGTTTGCTCTCACTATGAGCACATTCACTGTAACCAGAACCTTTTTTTAAAAATTTTAAACTACAAGGTAGAATGTAGTTGAAGCATCCAGACTTCTGGACTGACATACTACCAGACACTTTTTTTCTGCCTTTCCCTTGGTAAACAGCCACTGTTGGGCTAACTAGACCACACTCTGTAAGTGACTCTAATAAAACACACACACACACACACACACACACACACACACACACACACACACACACACATTCATTTTTATCAGCTCTGTTCCTCTAGAGAACCCTGACAATCCAGAATAATACAGATTGTGGTACCAGAAGTTCTAGAGCAACAGAATGATTAGGATAAATTATTTAAGTATCTGGAACAGACTTTTGATTTTGCTGATACCTAGTCTTACTAATATTTTTCCTAGACACATGGGACCACTAAAAGTTCATAGTGAGAACTCATTAAATAATTTATCAAGACAAATATATTTAATTAATGTGATTTACCTAATGTAAGGATCAAGGCAGCAAACTATCCGTCCATGGTTTCTGCTTCAGTTACTGCCTCCATATTCCTGCTTTAAGTTCCTGTCTCTACCTCCCTTCATGATGGACTATGGTTGGGACATGAGAGATAAAATAAACCCTTTCCTCCCAAGTTGATTTTTGTTGTGGTATTTTATTATTGCGATATAAATTTTGACTAAGACATGTCTTACTTGTCATTATGACGAACCAGGCTGACTCCACTTTCTTCCTGGGATCCATTTTGAGTCTGTAGTTAAGTTCCTGTTTAGCTTACTAATTAAGTTTCTGTTTCTCAGAACTGGCTTGTGTCCCACTCTGTAACCATAAAACATCTGTAACAGATGATTCCAGGAAGATTTTCTTAACTGCTTTGTAAACTCTTAACTGCCTGAATTCACTTTGTGCAGCCACACTTGTATGCAGATTCCCCCTACCCTAAGGTATTACCCTATAAAGAGGTAAGGAAAATTGGCTCTGGGCTGCTCTCTGGAACTCCACCTTAAAGAGGAGTCAGCTGCCAGACCAGCTTTGTGGGCAAATAAACCTTATTTTGATTTGGACATAATTTGTGGCTGATGTTCTTCCTCCTCAGAACTGTGGGGTTAGCATTTGAAATCTTCTATCTCCCCCAGAGGTGGAGATCAATGGGCTCTCTTAGCATAAGACTCCAGAAGGTTCAAGACATCTATTAACTACAGAAATATGAGTTTTGGGAAGCTGGGACATCACTCAGTAGTAGGTTACACTTAGCATGTGTAAGGACCAAGGTTCAATTTTCATACTAAAATCCAAACAAATAAAGTATGCTACTTTCCCTTTGTAAGTTTATTATCTGAGAAAATTCATTAAAGCAGTATAAGGCTAAGTGATAAATGGTTTCACTAGATCCCCAGTGATTTTTAAACTGAATGAAAAATGTACAGTGTTGAAGGGATGTCTGCTAATGAAGTTTTGTTCCCATGCAGGGTAGTGGGCCCCCTCTATATCCTGCTCCACAGAAGTCCTATCATGGTAAATATCTTACCCTATGATTTAGTTTATTTTTGATGGGTTAGGTAAAGATTATTATTGCTCTCCTGACCACAAAATAAATCTATAATACTAGTATTGGTGTTTAACAAGCTACTTTGTTTTTTCTTTAGATAGAATGTCACATTGTGGTTCAGACTGGGCTAGAACTCATGACAGTTCTGCCTCAGTATTCCAGATATGAGGTTATAGGCCTTGACCTCTATGCTCAGAATAAAGTTAATCACATATGTACTATATTTTCTGTCCATAATGTTTACCTGTGCACACATGTGCTAGCTCATGAGTAAGGAGCCAGAGGATAATGTTCGGATGTGATATATTTCTCAATCACTTCTCTATGTTATTATTATTATTATTTTGAGAATCTACCTTTTATTTAATCTGTAGTACACTATGTTAGGCAGTATGGCTAGTCCACAAGCTGCTTATCTCCACCTTCTAGTGCTTGGATTACAAATGCATAACTTTATATCTGCCTTTTTTTTTTATAAGTACTGATGATCTGTCTTCTAAGCTTCATGCTCACAAATCAGGGGCTTTACTCACTTAGCTGTTCCTCTGAATAAGCTACTTTTTAAAGGGTAAAGTTGTTATGGTGACAAAGATAAAAATCTTTTGTAGAATTTTACTTTCGGTATTTTCTTGTGCTCGAATTGGCTTTCTGATATTGCTATAATCTTTGTGTTTCCTAAGAAGAATTTCAGTGGAGGTCAAAGAACCACAGAGGCTCTACTGGGACACTGTTTTTACACACAAGTTTTTGACGAAGTTATTTCTCTGAGCATCTTTAAAAAAATCTGCTAAATGAGTTTATACATTTCCAGGTGCTTTTGAAGAATCTTAACCAATGAGTAGTCACTAGACAAATGTAGATATTAAACACCTGGAATATTGTTCATCCAAGTTGAAACATACTATAAGTTTAACACATAGACTTAATTCTAAATTCATGACAGAATTGATTTATCTTTTAGCACTCATTAAAACAATAATACTTTAGCTATATTATATTAAAATGTTAAATTTATTTTTATCTTTCCATTTATTCCTCTACTTATCCCTCCTTTCTTCCTTTGAGCTCCCTTCTTTCCTTTATGCCTTCTTTTCTTTTGGTAGGGATGATGAATGGAGCCCAGGAAACTGGGTACAAAATGTGGCTTATGTTTTTCTAATAGCTCTGGTCATGACTATGGGTCCACTACTGTCACACTTATTAAGACAGGTTCTACTTATTCCATTTCATTCAAACTACAGTGAAGAAAAAGCAGAAAGAGGTGGAAATGTGGCTATTTTTTCTTGCCTCCATCTTCCACAAGATGTTTTATTTCTTGCCTCCTTTGGGATGCAGACATGAAGCTGTGGAAAGCCACAGTCATTCTGTCTTTGCTCCTCTCATGGGCCTCCTTATTAAAAGACTTGTTTTCTCTCTTCCTTCAGGTGCACCTATCTCTTTGTCCATTTTCTTTTTAGCTATGTTCCCTTTCATATGTTTCTCTGCCTTTATAGAAATCACAGGCTTATTGCCTCTTAGAATGCAAAGATTGGTAAATAAGATATGGGTTAAAAATCTGTGTCTTGAAATGCTTGACGCTGGTTGGTGTGATTGAGAAGAAAATCTCTGCTGCTAAGCTACCCATTGGGAAGACTGGAGGAGAAAAAGGACACCCAAATTCATCATTTAGAAATACTATTGCTATATAGCAATGTTTATAGAGTGCTTGACTATGTCAGTTAATACTGATTAATAACCAGGCAGTTAACAATAGGTTTAATACATTACTTCATTTATCCTAGCAACAAATTATTTTGTGGCCATTATTATCCCCATTTTACAAATAAGCACTGAGGCTTAACCTCTCCAGCACCCTATTCAGCTTAAATTCAAACTCTAATGATCAGACTTTTGTGCTTACAAATTTAATAATTCTATCCTGGACTGCCTGGAGTAAAACATCCCGGTAGAATTACCAGTCATTCCTTTCTAACAGGCTATAAGCCTGGAATTTCTATAAAGGCAGAGAAGCATTTGAAAGGGAACTTAGCAAGAATGAAAATGGGCAGAGATAGGTACACCCAGAGTGAGAGAGAAAACGAGTCTTTCAAGAAGGAGGCCCATGAGAGGAGCAGAAGAACAGCATCTGTGGATTTCTACTGTTTCACCTGAGCTCCCCAAAGAGAGGCAGGAAATAAAACCTCTTGTGGAATATTGAGGCAAGAAGAGATAGCTATACCACTATCTCTTTCTGCCTGTTACGGACTTGGTGAGTGATAGCTTTCAGTGTCTTGTACTCACTGTTTCTACTAGCGTTCTCTAATAAACAAGAAGAAGGTATGGGTTTAATTCCATTCACAAATATTTTTCTGTCTCTCTTACCCTGTACCTTCAATCTATTTTTATTACTCATGCCCTGCCATGCACCCCCTTTCTACTCATCATTAGAATCCTTCTCTATAGCCTAGATCAGTAGCCTCAAAATCACCATCCCCCTGATCCAGCTTCTGGGTGCTGGGTTACTGATGTGGGCCACCTCCTGGCTTTCTTGTTCATTTTGATGACTGGGCAGAATGAAAATGCTATGTAATGGTAACAACACAAATGCTCACTCTTATCAATGTTATTAGCTTGGGATATCAACAAGGAGCCCGCATTAGAGGAGAAGAAACTGATTAAGAACGTGTCTCTTGAGGTTGGAGAGATGGCTCAGCAGTGAAGAACTCATACTGCTCTTCTAGAAGTCTTGCATTCAGTTCCCAGCAACTGTGATGGGATCAGATAGTCTCTTCTGGTGTGTCTGAAGAGAACAACAGTGTACACACATAAAATAAATAAATAAGTAACTATTTTTTAATTAATCATTTTATTTGTTTGCATTTCAAATGTTATCACCCTTCCTGGTCTCCCATCCATGACCCCCCTACCCCAATCTCCTCCCTTTTGCCTCTAAGAGGAGAATCCTCCACCTACCCACCCACTTCTGCCTCATCTCTCTAGCCTTTCCCTTTTCTGGGACAACAAGCCTCCACAGGACCAAGCACCTCCCCTCCCACTGATGCCAGATGAGGCAGATGGACTGGCTGATGTATACTACTTGGTGGTTTAGTCCTTAGGAGCTCTGAGGTGTCCAGTTAATTGATACTATTGTTCTTCCTATGGGGTGGCAATCTCCTTCATCTCCTTTAGACCTTCCCCTAACTCTTCCATTGGGATCCAATGGTTGGCTGTGAGTATCTGCATCTGTCAGTCATGTGCTGGCATGACTGAGATGTCCTCTTAAAGAATAGTCATACCAGGTTTCTGGCTGTAAGTACATCTTGACATCAGCAATAGTGTCTGGGGTTTGGTGTCTGCAGATAGAATGGATAATAAGTAAATCTAAAAGAATGCTCTTGTTGGGATAAAAATTAGAGAGGAAATAGCACAGCCTCAGAGTCTGCTCTCCATACTCTCCATACTGTGCTTTCATTGCTTAAGTGAATATACCCATTGAGACTGTCAGAATACACTTCTCCCTCTGACTTTCTTCTTCTGTTGTCTTTAAAAGAGAGCTATCTTGTAATTATTTTAAGCCATTACCATGAAGATACTCTTAATTTCTCAAGATGCTCATCACAAAGTTACTTTTTTTAAATGGCCGCATATCATGTATTCAGAGGTGTGAGCCCCAAAGATATGTCATATAGACAGCTATGGTTAGAAGGAATGGACTTTTCCTTGTATTTTCTATAACATTCCATTTATGGATGGATAAAACCCTGTTTAGCAATAAATAGATAAATGTCCCTAGCAAATCCCAAATGAGCGGATTTTAAATGTTTTTGAGGCAACTCTTATTTTTTGTCCTTAGAATAGCATCCATTTCTTCCCCATAACAGAGATGATCGGGGAAACAGATATTTTCCTACAGACAGGCCCAGATACTCTTTATTACATGGCATAAACACAAAGCACTGATATTTGTTTGAAATATGCCCCAAAAGCCTCCAAAAGGAAAAAAGTGTGTGAAAACGGCATGAATTAGGACAGGCTATAATATTCAGAATGTACAGTCTGTACTCAGCCTTGCTGTTTTGCAAAAAGCATCTAAAATTTATGCTTTTAGATTTGTCAGTTTAAAATTGTGAGCTGTATGTTAGCCCAGCTCAGTAAAATATTGAAGATACTGCTGTAGATGGTTGAGTGGGGGAAGGGAGAGTAATATATCACAATCGAAAGCATCGTGCAGACTTTATAAATTCTGCAGAGATTTTTTTATCCCATCTCATTTGTGAATTTCAGGATTTGCATATTATCTTCCTTTTCTTCCCTTAGATATTTATGAAGGACAATAAATTATATTGTTTTTCTGTTACTCTCTGAGGTGCACTGTCAATGAAAACACTGTAAAAAATGCAATATCCTGAATAAATAGGTGTGGACAGATTACAGCACAAAGAAGTTTAGGACAAGAGGTGACAGAGTTCACTGACCCATCGTTAGGAAGACACTGAGCTTGAAGTCCCCATGTTTCCTCCAGAGCAATTCAGTCCCAACTCTCTTCATTCTGAAGCTCTAAAGAAGACACAATTTTCCTAATCACTATCTACACTCATCTAAAAGGAAAAACACATAACATGAAACACAGGAAAAGGAAAGCACTTTGGGCCTAGATCAAATAATTCCTGGTACCATTCACTTAAAGAACATCAGGGAAATAAAAAAGCTATCTCCAAAGGCCATGCTGAAACAAGAGAATCTAAATTAAGCCATGCTTTAATTTTTATTCTTTCAGAGGCAATGCTTATCTTTGTTAGGGTTTCTATTGCTGTGATAAAACACCAGGACTAAAGAAACTAGGGTAGGAAAGGGTTTATTTGGTTTATATGTCCAAATCAGTTTCATCCTTGAAGGAAATTAAGACAGGAAATCAAGCAGGGCAGGAACCTGGATGCAGAGGCCATGAACAAATATTGCTTAGTGCTTGCTCCCTATGGCTTGATCATACTGTTTCTTATAGAGCCTAGGACCACTGGCTCAATGATGATACTACCCACAATAGGCTGGGTCTTCTCTCATAAATCTTAAGAAAATGCTTTATAGGTTTGCATACAGTCCAATATTATGGAGACATTTTCTTGATTGAGGTTTCCTTCTCTTAGATGACTTCATCTTGTGTCAAGATGACAAAAAGGTAGACAGCACAATGTCCCAGCTTTTGAATCTTATTTGTATTTTTCATAAACTCAAATTAAGAGATCTTTAAAGTAGGACTTGAGAGCATGGTCCAACTTTACATCCTTTAGTGATAAATTTTACTCAATTGTATGTGATTATATTAGCTCCTTCAACTATGTCAAATGACACTTGAGTTATAGTTTTACAATATGAGTAATGTGGTTTTATTGGATACTGAAAGGAAGGTAATTGGAAAACTACCAATTCCTTCAAAGAGTTCTACAAGACAATATAAAAAAATTTTTGCTCACAAAAACATGCCAACAGAATATTACATTAAGAAGCAGATTTTTTCTTGTCTCCCCTAGCACTTGGGATATAATCTCAGCATTCACATTTGCTCAGTCCTACTAGCATGGTGCATTCATAGCCTGCTTTGTTTTTGTATCTAGTGACAGGATCCTCCAAAGCTGCCCAGGCAGGTCTTGAATTTGAAATGTTCTTTCCTTGGTCTCTCAAGTAGCTGGAATGGTGGCCATCAGCTATAACGCCCAGGGAAGAGAAACTTTGATGCAGACACTGTCCTTATTGCACTGATCTACTTCAGTACAGACATGCAACTGGCTCTGTGATCACGTTGTCTTATAATTGAGACTGAGTGCATGCTAATGTCTCAGATTAGGGAAGAACATTTAAAAATTCATCAGTTGGGTTTCTTTCAGGAGTCAGATACTTGAATCATTTCCCCATATTCTTCCTGATTCTCTAAATGTAGACTTTCTCTATTGCTAGAAAGTCTGACACATGTTCTAAAGGATCTCCGTTTGTATCAGCACAATTTGATGGCAATATCATGAAGGCATCTCCCTGGGGATGGTGACAGCCTAATGAAGTAACATAAGCAATCTTTCTCAAGCCATTGACTAAAAATTGATATGCAGCTATGAAGAGACGAACTCAAAGGCAGTAAATCTTTCCAGAATCCTTCCTGTGCTTGAGGTACCTTAAAAACCTGTTAATTCCAAAGCCAATATTCACAGTCTGTTGTGTGTTTTCAACAGAACATTAGTATCTTGTTAATAAGTAGGTATGTTCTTAAACTTCTCAACATGGGCACTGGTAACAAGAATCTGTTATTAATGGAAGCAAATGTCATCCTAAATAAAAAATCTGATCATCCGCTGCATGCTAATAGAAAAGAATTGACTGTTAAGGCAGATGGTTTCCATGGTTTCAAGCTAGTAATATGAAATTGAAGTATCTAACATGGAGGAAGGGCTAACACAAAACTACTGTATTTATTTCACATATGAATTTGGCTCTGTCTTCTTGGTCTTTTTAGTTTCTTGCCTTTCAACTATCTACAAATGTATACTTCCTCTTCATACAGGAAAAAGAGATGACAAAGAAGGGGCCTGTCATTACATGACACTGAAGAACAGATGCACACACCACTATGAAACTGCTAACCATTTTTAGCCAAATTTCCAAGAGTGTCGTGGTTTGAATGAGTAAGATCCCCCTTAGTATCAGGCCTTTTGAATTCCACTGTTGGTGGTTAGAGAAGTTTAGGAGGTTTACCCTTTCTGGACAAAATATGTCACTGAGTATAAAGCTTCTAGTTCACTTTCTCTGCGTCATGCTTACAGCCTGTGTGGTCTTTTAGCTTCCTTTCCTGCCACCACGCCTGTCTACCATGATGGACTCTTTGGACTTATCAGCCAAAATAAATTATTTTTTTCCATAAGCCACTTTAAGTCCAGGTGTTTCAAAACAGTTGCATAAAGGTGGAGGGCATCTCCAGGATGAGCCAGAGACCTGGGATAATGGGAGCACCCAAGAATCAATGTGGGTGACCATGACTGTAACTCACAACAATGGGGATATGGAACCTGAAGAGGCTACCTCCTGTAGCCATGCAGGAAGTCCAGCAGGGTCATGAGATACCAAATCACCCATACAACTTTCAACCTCAAATTTTCCTGTCTATAAGAAATGCAGGCACAGGGGATGGAGCAGACTTGAATAGCCAACCAATAACCTGCCTGACTTGAGACCCATTCCATGGGCAAGCACCAATCCCTGACACTATTAATGGTACTCTGTTATGCTTGCAGACAAGAGTCTAGCATGGATGTCTTCTGAGAAGCTCCAACTAGACAGATACAGACACCTACAGCCAAAGAGTGGATGGATCTTGGAGACTCACATAAGAATAGGAAGAATGGTAGCTGGCCCTAAAGGGGATAAGAACTCTACAGGAAGATCAATAGAATCAACTAACCTGGACCCTTGGGGCTCTCAGAGTCTGAACTACCAACTAAAGAACATGCATTGGCTGGACCTAGGCTTCACCACACTTAAGTAGCATATGTGCAGATTGGTTTTCATGTGAGCCCCGAACAACTAGAGCTGGGGCTATCCCAAGAGCTGTTGTCTGTATGTGAGATATGTTTTTCTAGCTGGGCTGCCTTGTCTGGCCTCAGTGGGAGAGGCTGGACCTAGCCTCTCAAACACATGAAATGCCAGGGTTGGGGGTACCCAAGAAGACCCCCTACCCACTCAGAGAAGAAGAGGAAGAGGGGATGGGGGAAGGACTGGGAGGGGAGCAAGATGTAAAACAAATAAGTAATTATTTTTTAAAAATAAGTAATACAAAGGGTTTAATATGACAGATAGACCCGAGAAGTTCATCTAAGAAGTTTATGACTCTATGACTAGTATCTTCATAACTATTCAGTTTCAATAGCTCTTGTGCTCAGTAATATTGGTAGATCCAAAGGATATTTTCTCTTTTCTCTTTTGTTCCTGTTCTCTTGTCTCCTTCTTAACCCCACCTGTGTGTATGGATCTTATTGTTGTAAAAGTAAAATATAGTGCAATTAGTTTGAGAAGCTGCAGTTGTATCTAAAGTTATTAATCAGAAACTCCATTTCTGGGTATGCATATTTCCTAAATTAAGGACTAGATAGTCCTCCCTAAGGAGGCAAATATGAGTATTGAGAGCATAAGCCTAAATGATCATGAGTAGCACACTGAGTACATATAACCACAAGGAGGTCATATGTGTCAACAAGAGTAAGCAGACTGTGTAGCTGTATGTAACAGTATAGCTGGAGCTGACAAGCAAGTAAAGGAAGTCAGATATAACTGAGTATATAGGAAATATCAATGAAAATATTGCTAATTGTTAGGATAATGGCTCTTTTAAGGGGGGAAATAGTTGGAAGTCACAGTACACACTAAACACACACACACACACACACACACACACACACACACACACACACACTCGAAGAATTAAGTCATAAATATGCTGAAATAAGCCCTTTCCCATTCCAGATCATCATTATCAAAAAGCTGTTTTCGTGGTTGTTAAACTCTAACCCAATTTGAATGTGAGAATTAGGAAATAGCCTGATGTGCCCCTGTTCTATGTTTTCATAATCTTCCTAAAATAACACTGGGTCACTTGCATCATAATGAGTCTGATTAATCATATGCTAGATTGATTATTGTACCTCTCTCAATGTGGCAGGGGAAATTCTGGTAATTACAATATCCATGGACCTAGTTCAACCTCAGAAATTTGCTTGAGTAAACAAGAGGCATGGGAAAAGGTATTTAACATGAACTGCCATTGTGAACAAAGACATTACAAAGGGGCTCATCTAAGCTAGACTTTGAATGATTTGTAGGAAATTAATCAATGTACAAAGTAAGGAAAATGAATGCTAACTTGCCAAGTGAGAGTGACTTGTGCTGTTTCCCTGTAAGACTCATTTGATTATCCTATTAACCCTATTATAATGGACATGGAAGTCTCATCCTACCCCTTTCTAATAATGAATTAATCTATGTAATATGTTCCAACTCACAGTGAGTGACCAATATTTGAAGCAAATGTCTTAGTCCCCTTGCATGTTTTATTTCATAGAAATAAAAGTGACAGTCAACCTATCTATATGTATTCTCCCAAGACAATCAACTGCCATCACAATGAATGCATGACCTTGACTCTTGTCAATGTTTCAGGTGGAAGCTTTTTGTTTCCAGTGAGCAAATAGTAGGGTATTCTTGTTTTGTTTCTAGCATAGGCTGCTACTTACTTACAGGCTTAACTCATCTGACTATAGAAATCTCAGGCAATTATTAAGGCTTTAAAACAGTCTTGCCCATAGCTGAAAGAAGAAGTTTAGATACAATATCAATCTAGTTAATACCCCAAATGTGGAACTGGACATGAGAAAGGGTTTGGGTGTGAGGATGGAGGGAGGGCTTCAATACAAAGATAAGGATTACCCTGGCTCCGACACTACTGCAATACCTGGTACCCTTGGTGCTTTTGCAGATGAGCCTCATGGTGTTTCCTATTGCCTAGATGTTCATGAGCCCAGGGCATGGCTAAAACTCTTATCTCTCTAGTGTCTAGAAAACCAGTCAATACATTTTGAAATTTTGTTTTATATGTAAACTACACAGTTATGAGGCTGGGGAATGATAGTGTACAGAACAACCAAGCTTGTCAAAGTGATTTTATTTAATGGTTTTATTTGCAGATGATGGATTTAAGGTCCATAGATAGTTCATTAGTTACTGTTTGTTGTCTAATCAACCACTTTAAATGTAGTAGCTCAAAATAGTACATATGCATGATTTTCAGATAGATTGGAAGGTTCTGGTTCTACTCAGAACGAGGTTCAGGGTTTGTGTATAAATGATGGGTCAGTAGAAGTGAGCTGGTCTAAAGCAGTCTTGTTGGTGTGGCTTGTAGTCTGGAATGATCTTAGAGCAGGTTTCCCTAGCTTGAGTCCACAGTCAGTAAGTGAAAGCTATTGTTTTATTCTGTTGGTAAAATCAAGATACACGCCTACACCAAATTCAAGGGAGGGAGAATAGATTTTGCCACATGACAAAATGAGCAAAAAGCCCACATTTTCCAAGGTAAGGATGGAAAGAAACAAAGTCTTAGGGATCATTTTTAATTATCACTAGCATAGTGAAATGGAGGCACTGCCTAATGCTACTAGGGCCATTAGGGCAAAGGCAAGATCAACTCAGTGTCCCAGGCTGAAGTCATATGCCCTCCATTGTACTTGCCTAGCTCCTCTGAGTGGTAGTTGACATCCTCTTCAGAAATGCTGGCAACTTTGCTGGTAGTGTCTAATATGGATTTCACATGATGTTCATTTCTTCTTATATTTCTTGGTTTTGTTGTTAAAGTTAAGGAAAAGGACAACTTATAGTAGGCTATAACAATGTAATGTGGATCATCTATAATCATATTTACATTTAAATTAAAGGGGGAAATGCTTAATGCTTCATTGTTGGAAATCAAGGCATATGTGAAGGCAGATCTTTTGGAAGCCCAGCTTTAGGGGAGAGGGCCCTATGAAGAGAAGGATATGCTGGGAGACACTGACTTGGGACTTTGAAATAGGGCAGGAAAAAATGTATCTCTCAGTTCATTACCTGGATCAGACTTTAATTGGAATAGGTTCTCTGAAGAGAAGAAGGACTTGGACAACATTGTAAGTTTTACCTATTACTTTAGAATTCTCCATGAGAAGAGAGAGAGGACCCTGAAATGCAAACAGATGTGCCTGTGACAGTGGACCCTAGTGAAATGAGGTGGCCTATAGCCTCTTTCAGATAGCAGTGCAGATTTGAGAACCATAATATTCTATGTGATAAGCTGGTGTTAACTGCGGACAGATTCTATTTTGTACTGTGAATATCTTATGGTGAGTACCAAGAAAGCTTATTTATTATTTTGTAGTACCCACCTCCACGTACAGAAGACGCTGTTGATGTCTCTGAATAATTCTTTCATTTTCATTGTATCCCTGGGATACAATTCCTGTGCCCTGAGTACCTGGCACCTTAAGCTCCTGAGTCTTTCTGGCTGATGTCCTTCTGTGGCTGCAGGAGATGGCTTGGTATTGACAGACAGGGTACCACTGCTGATTATTGATAACCCAAAGGAAAAAAAATTCTCATCCAAAGTGAAGTAGAAACTGACAAACCAAATGCTTAAACTTTCTCATCTCATAGTAACACAGTTCCAAAGTGTTACAAGCTTCCTCACAGCATCTCCAGAGCCTAGAAATCTGCTCATTAACCACGCTCTTCCCTTTCTATGAGCCTTGGGGTATGACTTCAGTGCCTATAGCAGGTTTCTCTCTCTTTGATTTCTCTGGTTGATCTCTCTTGTTAGGTTTTCCTTTGTTCTCTGTATTTAATGTAGGCATTTCTCCAACACACGTTTGTCTGTGCTTGTTCTGCTTTACACTTTCTCCATTGCTGAGTTTATTTTCAGATTAAACTTTACATATAATAATATAAAGATGGGAGGGGGACCAGAGAGATGGCTCAGTGATAAATAGGCATGGATATTTTGTCAGATCTGGGATCAATTGTCAATATGCACGTGTCAGCTCACAACTGTCTATAACTCCAGTTCTAGGTGATTCAATGCCTTTTACTGGCCCCTACATCAGGCATGTATATAGTACAGAGATATACATTCAAGTAACACACACACACACACACACACACACACACACACACACATACGCTAAAACATTTTTAAAAGAATATGGCCATGAATCCTTTTCATTGTTGAAATAGAGATGAGAGGACTTAGGTCTTCCTCAAATCCTAGTCTAAAATTCTAAGCTAAGTATTGTTCAATAAATACCCGCAATGATAAAAATGTTTCATACCTGCAGTATTTAATATTGTTGGCAACAGTCACATTTAATTACTAAAAACTTGAAATGCAGCTAGAGTGATTGAGATATAAAATTGCTAACACACTCCAATATATCTATATATTTTATATTTAAATAGTTATATATGATTTCCATTTTAGGTACTCTTGGCTGTATTCTAGTTACATTTTCTCATAATTTTACACATTTACTCCCCAATTTTCTTATTGGTAAAGTTATACAAGATCAGGTTTTTTATTTCTCAAGTATATCTTCCATAGAAAGATCAAATATAGAATTAGGTAATTCTATAATGCCTTAGACTGAGTAAATAATAATCACAGAATAACAAGGAACATGTTTGCATCAAAATTAAAAATAAAAATATAAAGTATAAAAAGTAAGCCTCTAATTATTAAGAAGAAGTGCCTTAGCTTAAAACAAATGAGACAACTTGAAAGAACACAAGTCTAAAATTGGCTCTCATGGGCACCAGGAACTTTATTATATGATAATGACAGTTATTAAAAACAGAAGGAAAACATCAGTGTTGTTAGGACTGCTGGCAAGGTTAAGGATAAGAGCACCTGCTTTCATTTTTTAAAATGAAGTTTAGTGTTTTGGTAAATAAAAATAACATATAAATGAATTAAAAGACTTTTTTGATATAAGCTAGAGAAAAATGTCTTTAAATGATTAAGATAAAGACAGTATCAAAATAGGCACGTGTAAAAGCTCTGGGCCACTGTCAAACAGATCACAACCCTACCTCTTGGAAGTGAAAAGACAACCAAGAGCTTCCTTAGAAGTAGGTGACCAGAAAAGTCTCCATTTATGTCAGTATTTCTGGCAACATTACAGATGACATACTTTGTCATTCCCTGCAGGTGCCAGGAAGTGATGCTTGTGATGTCCTCAGAACCCTTCCACCATAGAGAAGTAATAACCATAATAATGATACCAGGGACAACCACATTTTATTTTCTGGGATTTGTGAATATATTACAGAGTAATACAGACTTTTCAGGTATGATTAAGAGTAGAGACCTTGGGGCTATAAGATAGGAAAGTTGTCCTTAGTTAGGAAGGTAGGCTCAAGCTAACCATAAGAGCCCTCAAATGGAAGTAGGTGGTAGGAGGGGTCAGCAGACCCAGTGTTCCATGGCTGACTTTGAAGATATAGGGATGAACTGCATACAGAGCAACATAGAATCTTCTAAATCTGGGGAAAAATCTTGCTTTAGAACCCAACAGTAAAAGGGACCACATTCCTAAAAACAGCAGAGGAAACTCTGATGGCCCTTCAACATATCTTGCATCATCATAGTTTTGGCTTATGAAACAGTATGTGTGTGACCTACACAACTATAAGGTAGTACATTTTTCTTGTTTAAAGGTTTTTAGCTGGTGTTTCTATTTGTCAACAACAGGAAACTAATCTAGACAGATGGTAAGCCATAATATATCCTTTCTATTGATAACCAACTTATTTTCCATTTTTCACTATTGCCATCCTGCAAATGAACTCTTTTCCACATTCAGCTTTATGTATATTTGTGAGCAATTGATAAAAATAATGAAAAGTATTAAAGGATATCATGGTTTGCTATAGAAGTAAAGCCTATGTTTTATATATTAATTGTTCATCTATATTTGTTTTTAAAATCTGGCTTTATTCATTATTGAAATGATGTTTTAGTATGTTTATTACTGAATAGAAGCATCCCCAAAACCTACTTCTTGGTAACATTTGATATAGCAGAATCTTGTGAAATATATCTCTACTATATTTTAATTATATTGATTATAGGTTTAACATTTACAAATTTCAAATTATTCAGTAAAATTAATAAAAAAAACAGCTTTTGGTCTGACATTCAGATTTCTCCTAAGTATTAGGATGAATTCCATTTCTGTGAATGGCCTATTAGATTTTTCTGAGTCCCCATCTTCCTCAACACTGCACATTGTCATTCTTTTTAGTTTTCATGATCCCAGGAAAAGTCTTATTTTTCTCATACATCCCTGATGAATAATGGGGCTGAACATGCTATTATAGTGTTACTGTTTTGCAGCAAATCTGTAACTGTTGATCACAGCTCATCACAGTCCCCCCTTCAAATTTACTGTTTTAGTTTCCTTTCAATGTGAAGCAATTTATCAGAAAATCTCTTCTTACCATAAGGCTGTAATATAACCTCATACTTCATCCTCCTTAACTGTCAACTCACCAAGACTAGTTTATCACCTACTGCAGACTTGCTGTTGATGTCTTCACTCTTTCTTTGGTTTCTCAATGGCTTTGTTGATTCAGGTTCCCTTTACTTATATCTCAATTGTTTCTTCTATTCCTAGTGTCTCCCATTACCCAAGTCCTGTTAAATGGAAATTGCTATTCCATCAAGCCTATATGTATAAAGCATTAACACTGGATGTTCCTTTGTTGTAATATTTTCCTGTCCATTGCTGATTCTGTTAGGTCAAGTCTAGTTCTTTCTTTTCTTTGTTTAATTGGGCAAAGGTTCTGCCAATTTGTTTATATATTATTTTTAAAAGCTATTAGATTTGATTATTATTCCTTTGTAGAAATTTCTTTAACTTTTGCTTTTATTTTATTATTTCTTCTTATCGACTGTATTTGTGTTTGGTTGTTTATCTAAATTGTTTCATTGCATCCTTGCATCATTTATTTGTGCTTTTTTTTGGCTCTTTTAATGTAGAGAATTACATTATAATTTTCAGGTAGGACTGATTTTAATGTTATTTAATTTCCATTTCACAGATTTAATATTACGCCTTTTTAAAATTTCTTCCAAAGAAATTGGTTTGCTTCTCTTTTTCTCTTTAAAAAATGTTTGTGTGTGTGTGTGTGTGTGTGTGTGTGTGTATCACAGAAATTTTTCTTTTTCCTGTAAGATACTTTTTATATGAAAAGAAGCTTGGTTTGGCATCTGTGGTCTTTTAGAACTAGCAGGTCATTGTTCTCAGCTCTTCTGATTTTAGAGTTGAGACACTGAGGACTCAACTGTAATTCTAACTTATGGTTTTTCTCTAGCAGCTTTCAGTAGCCTATTTTTTGTTCTGTACTTTATAATATGCCACGAGGAGTTTATTTTCTAGACCTAGTGTTTTGTGTGTTTCTTGAATCTATACAGATGTTCTACATTGTTTTCAGAAATATTTTTCTATGATCTTGTTGAATAAAGATTTCTGGTCTATGCAATCTAACTGGGATCCTTCTTCTATAATGCCTAAAATTCTCATGTTTGATCTTTTCATGTTGTGCAAAGAAGGCAAGCAAATGTGAGTCGTTGCAGGGTCAGATGAGGCTCATCTCCTTTAATCCTCCCAAAACAACAGAGATAGAAATGTTCTTGGTCAAGGCTGATATCAGAAGTATACATTCTGAGTTAAGACTATAAGTACATGCAGAAAAACAAATAGCCTTGATCAAAGCTCAACGTTAAGAATTACACTTGAAATTTTGACAGTTTCCAATGAATTTTCCACAGTAACTTTCTACTCAACTTATTGGAGAGGCTCACCTTTGTGAATAGCAGTGTGCTGTCTCGTTTGCAATATGGAAACCATAGTAAATCGTTTTCATTTTCCTATTTCTAGAAACATAGAATCGTAAGGGCTGAAAATGTCACTCAAGAATGTGTGGTGCTATGTTGGAGTCATCCTGTGGGGTCATCCTAATGACCTCTTAGATCTGATTCAACTTCTAGTAAGTTTCAAGTTCAAATACCATCATTCTTTCTAAGTGTAATTAATGACTCTGTCATTACTGAGAGAAAAGTGAAATCCTTTTTAGGAAGTCATTTATCAGTCACAAAATAGCTACTTTTGTAGCTGCCTCTATTTCCCCTGGACAAATCGGTAGATGGAATGAAATATTAGCCCCATCATTTGACACTCATGAAGCACATTTGGACTCAGCATACCAAGAACAATCAATTTTCATCTCAGATACTTGCAAGAGCTCTGCATTTCTGCTGGAAGTAGTTAACCTGGCTTTCTCAACAAATTGACACATCTGCTCTCATGTTTATTTTCCTCCATGCTTTCTTCTGAATTTTTGTCAACACAGCGATCTCCTTTTGCAAAATTTGTTTTAAAGAGAAAGTCATCTCTATAGAGGACACCTACACTTCAGGGGTTGTTGAAAAGCATCCTGAATGTAGGTGTGTAGTGACAGTTTTGGAATTTTGGTATTGTTAACGCACATAAATAGTATAAAAATATGTTCTCATTTTAATCTCAGGTGTGGGATATGGGGCTGCTTCAAGTTGTCCATGGAAGCTATGATTTGTCTCGTGCTCTATCAAGGGCATGATTTTGCCAGTGGCAGATACTTTCTGTGATTGTGTGATGTTTGGAATTCTGGGGCCTTTCAGAGAGTATATAAATGCAAAAGTTCTGAGAGGTGGGTGGATTGTTGGTAGGTGGTTGGTTGTTATTGATTGCAGTTTGTTAAGTAGTCCTACCTAAAAAAGAAACTCCAAGAAGAAGAAATTAGATATCTTGATGGTGAAGATCAAACTTGCCCAAGGAACTCAATGCCCCTACTCAGCAGGAAGTAGTCTAATGATAACATCACCCCTTTCCGTTGTATCCTTTTATCTCCCATATCTAATATAAGGGGGTTTAAAGGGTAGAAAAAGGGTGGAAAAGGTTTGAAAAAAGAAGAACCCACAAAGCATGAAAGACTGGCTACAATTGTCCAGAGAGAATATTCTTTAGAAGTGCTGCAAATCATCCAGTGTTTAAGAAAATCATTCACAGTGTCTTCACAGAGGGATCACACTTCAAAGCAGGTTCCTTCTCTTTATACTCCCACTGTTGCTTTTGAAATGCTCATGTTTGTGCATTCATATTCATTAGGAGTCAAAGCAATCTTCCATCCTGGTTCATTTCCCCTTACAGACAGGACTAGTGAGTTCTACAATATTGCCTGTGGTGGGCAGTGAGAAATCCCTAACTCAAGTCACTCAACTTGGTATGTTTCCTCACTGGGTAAGTGATTCAGAATAGTTAATAGGGCATTGAAATCTCCACAGACAGAAATGCTAATGCCTTTGCCAAATACCTACGATTATCAGCTCAATCTTTAGTGTCTGGAATCTGACATAAATCCTCTGAATACATTAATGTCCTTTGCAGTTCCTGCTGGAGAATCTTGTTATGTTGACCTTGTGCAAAGCCTTTCCTGACAGCAATTCAATAGAAAGATAGGTGCCCAGTCTGCGTTCTTGTAAAGAAGAGAATAAAGTAGCTCTTTAAATTACTTTCATGAACCATAAAAACAGGATTCCAGCTCCTATGTAGCAGCCATTTTCCAGTGAGATCCTAGAGAAGAATTTTGTACCAAGATCAGAGAGGTTGATATCTCACACTCATCACTTACTGCTGTGTGAGATTGCTTCTGATAAAGTTTTATTACCATGGACTGACATTTTGAAACATTAAGTGCCCAAAATCATGAATAATTTTAAAAGATAATCTAGATACAGGAATATATTGAATGAAATCAATAAAGACTTCCTAATGAGGGTTAATTACCAAAGCTGAAATCTGCATAAACATGAAGCTAAACAAGTATCAGAAAACAGCTAAAGACCCATTCTCTTTCACATACAAGGTAAAACTTGTCAAGAATCAACATCTTAATAATCATATTTTAGAAATGGGCTAGATATAATTAAAATGTGGTTAGTCTTTTTTTTTAAATGTAAGTAATACAGTTGTTAAAAGTATTAAAATTACAGTTGTGGCCCACATTACATTTCTACTGTGCATTGAGCTTTACAGTGGAGGGCTGGTGCATATTCCGGCTCATAAGCCTATTCTGTTCTGCAAGCTATTTTTATAAGTACAATTTTAAAAATATAACCACATCCACTTGTTTACATGCTTTGGGTGGCTGCTGTTTTAGTATCACTGGAGTTTTCACTACCTGTTTTGTATTCTTTAATCTTGGCTACAAATCACAATAATTATTTCCTGTTTTTTTCATTCACTTCTTGCAAAATCTTTCTTTTTGCCATTACTGCATGCATGTAGTCTGTTTTTCACACAGCAGTTGGGATTAAGTTATATTTTAAAACTTTCACTAAATTATCCTATTTCTCAAACCAAACCACCTAAGGCTTAACCTATCTGAATTAAAGTAAAAGTCCCTACTCTGGCTCACAAGACTCTGTATGACCGAGTCTCTTACGATATCTTCAATTATCCTTCCCATCATCCTCCACTGTAAATATCTCTCTAGACATACTGGGTGTCACAATGTTCCCATGAACATATAAAGCTAAATGCTTCCTCAGGGACTTTGTATTAACTAAGTCAGAACATACTTCAGCTGAAATATGCTTTATAGTTTTTTTTTTTTTGCTTTTCTTTATCATTGAAGGATATCCAGCCCCCCCCTCCCCAGGAGATTTTCTAGCTTTTATTACCTAAAATATTTTTCCACTTTCTAGCAGCAAAATGTCTTCTTTAACCCTGCTTTGGTTTTCTCCATGTTTGTCACCATTAGACATTGTATATGCTCTTTTAACTTTGTTTATTAGTTGTGTGACATTTTGTTCACATCATCTTTGGTATGTTCTAAAAGGAAGAAAGTGCAGGTGAAGAATGCATAGTGTAACACTAGATCACATTTGTATCAGTGATAAGGCAAATAATGAATTTGAAAGAATTTTGAGAATATATTTAAAATATGGACAATATAAAAATTTAAATCATACAGTCTAGTGCATAAGGCATTATATTGAAAACAAGGGTAATAATGTTCAACTTTCATACTTGCTACTCATTGCTTTATGTATCTTGCTGCTCCGTTCTTTAGGCTTTTATAGCAACACTATGTATCTGCAAAGTAGAAATTTGACATAATGGTATACCACAACGCATCTTTAATCAGTTTGGAGTTCACTTATTTGTTGACTTCCAACTGGCAACAGTGAATGTGAATGTAGCAGGTATCCATGGATATTATGAAAGTTAGCAAATTCTACATTAAACTATACTATTTCCTCAAGCAAAACGTCCTACAGCTTAACCTATTTGAATAAAAATAACAAATCTACACCATGGCCTTTCCCCTTCATTTTGGGGGTGGAATAGGATGTAGTACTGGCAGAAGTCCTAACTCACTAGCAGTATATCATTGCATCAGTTAGGAGCAGACATACATCTTAAAAGATTTGGAATGATTTGGAAACCTGAGACATGGAGTGTGTGTGCATGCATACATATGAACATCTTAGGTCAAAGAAGCTGCATAAGTAAATACATGAGAAATAAGACATTTAAAATGAATTCCTGGACTGATAACACAACCATTTGTAGTTTAGAAGACAGAGGGAGATAAAAGAGTGATTTCTACAGACCAGTAATGAGATTTTAGCAAAGCTCTGGGCTTCTGAGCAAATGGATGCATATGGACCCACATCTGTCCTACTGGCACCATGATCCCTTAGTTGGCTTACAGTAGCCTAGCTGACTCCTTTTCTGCTCATTCTCTGAAGGATGTTTGTATACCTCCTGCAGGCCTTGTGTCCCACTAATGAGTATCTAGTCCCAGTGTTTAGGAATTACTTGTAGTTTCCACTTTTTCTTTCTCATCTGTATGTGCTCTTCAGACCTACCAACTCATGCATAAATTTTAAGTATTATACCATATTGTTATCCCAGGCTTCAAGAATGGAGCCACAGGCTGTACCGTATTTCATTGAATGTATGCGTTTCACCTGTATTAGCTGGAAGTCACTTGAGACTGAAAAATGAAAAGGGGAAGAAGAGGCCAGGCCATTGTATACACAGTTTTAGCTCAGCTATAACTGGCATGGAATTTTTAGAAGTCCTTTCAGAGAGAGAAAGAGAGAGAGGTAGAAAAGATTATCTTTGAAGTTCAATTTGCATAAAATATAAAGCAAGCTATCTTAATAAAAAATGAAAGTATATTAATCAGGGAAGATGCATATGCAAACTAAAGCAACTAGATGCCACTAAATCCTATTAAAATGGCCCAAGTCCAGAGAACTGAGAACAAAACATGATGGTGAAAAGTTGGACTCATGTGAACACTGTCCTTTCAGGAATGATCAGATAGCAATGAAGATTGGCCTAACCCTCTTTGGAAGACAGGCACCCTCTTACAGAACAAAGCCTTCTCTCAGAGTATAATCCAACAGAAATGACTCCTGATATTTGTCCAGATGATCTAGAATGTTATGTCTATCCAGAAAACTCCACAATGATGCTCATATAAGCTTTACTGATATTTATCCTAATTTGGAAGCAACAAAGATACCCTTCCGTAGGTGAATTGATAAATAAAATGTGGTATATCCAGAACATGAAATGTTACTTAGAGCAAATGAGATAAAAGCTATAAAAAATCATGATGGAAATAACCAAGTTAAAGAAGATTATCTATAAAGTGTAAAGGTCACATATTGTATCATTCTGACTATAACATTCTGAAAAGTCAAACTATGAAGGGTGTAATAAGATTAGTTGTCACAGAGGGATTTGGGAAGAAAAGTCAGGGCACAGAGGAGTTTGAAGGCAGTCAAATTCTTCTCTATGATTCTATAGTAGTGAATACATCTTATTACCATTATGCAAACCCATGGCATATATACCATGAGTACACCCTAGTGTAAACTATAGCATTTTTGCAATAATGATGTTTTAAAGTCTGTTCCTGGGACAAGTGTACTACTCTATTTTAAAAATTTAGGGTGGGGATTTTCCCCCCAGTTTGAGCTTCTCCATTTGTAAAAACTAAATTAGATTTGTTTTTGGATAATTTCATGCATGTATGTAAGAGACTGTATTTATTCATAGCTCTAACCTCTTCTCTCACCCCCATCCGCATGGAAGCACTCTTCTTTCAACAGATCAATTTCCTACATCCTTACCAATCTGCTTCTGAAAATACAGGAAGCTTATCATCACTAGTGAAGGACTATATGGGATAGTTTCCTGGTTTATTTATTTTTTCACTCCTAAGTAAAACAAGAATAACTAAAAACTAAAGCACATGTTACACACACACACACACACACACACACACACACACACACACACACACATTTAGGGGAAGTTCTTTCCCTAGGCTCAGCTTAATATAAATGTACGACAACAGCACCAGGAACTTTTTTCATACTTATTCCTTATTCCTTTCTTTTCTTTATTTTAAGACACACAGACCCCTCACAGACCCAAATTGCTCTGGTGGTCCCAGATTATATATCCATTTGAACTACAAATACCATAGAGTAGTGTGGGAAATTTCTCTAATAAAAATCTTAAGGCATGTTTAGAGTAGCTAATATTTAAACACACTTTAAAATGATATTTATTATATAATTTGCCAATAGAAACTCAATCAATCTTCATAACTTCTATGTGAGAAATGCTCTTAAGAGTACTATTGTTCTATAAATAATACACCCAAGGTAGGGAAAGGTTAAATGGTATCCAAGGCCACATTTCTAAAAGGTAGCAATATGGCATTCAGAAACATGATAGTTAGTCCCCAGTGTGTATACACATAAATGTACCATCTCCTACATGACCTACAGCATCACATATCCTTCCAGAAGTCTTTTTATGTCACACTGGATCTGATTGACGCCAAAACTACAAACCCCAAACCCCAACCCTCCCAAGGCCAATGTTCACTCAGGCTTGAAGTTGGGGTGTTTTTTTCCTATTCACATTGCACAGACTGAATATAAGGAATGACAGGTCTTCTGATGTTCATCACAGAGAAATTGGAAGCCATGGGGCTTGGTGATTTTTACTTGAACAAGATAAAGTTTCTTCTATTATCTTCCAACCCACCAGCACAGCAACTTCCTGGGAACTTTCCTTTGGTGGCCAGACAGTTGTTTCCTTGGAGGAGCTGAAGAAGTTAACTCTTCCTTTAGCCCATGTACTCAGTCTATATGTTCTGACCTTTTCTAAGAACTTTCTGACAAAGAATTTGTGCTGGATTCCAAGGGAAGTGTGGCAGTAAGATACAAGTAAATAAGCCACTATTAGACATAGGAAAGACACATATTCATCAGATGTAGCTACCCTAGGAGATAGGAAATGAACCTGCTGGCTGTCTAGACCTTCCCACCTTGTAGGCTTAATGAATTCAAGCTACAGAGCCTGCTGACAATTGTCCATGCTAAGAGAGGCAGTGATGTAATCCTGATTAAGATGGTTAATAAGGAATTAATGAGAGGTTATCTCCTTGTCTTCAATCATTTCCTGGTGAGAAGAAGATTCTTGAATAGAACTCATTAGAGCTGTTCGTTTGCAGCCACTGAAATTGCCGTTTGAAATTAGTCTGAGTTTTTCAAGAAGAAAATGCATTTCAAGTCATTATTTCCTAATGTTATAAGACTGTGTGACATAAAAAAGTTTTATGTTTTAAATCCAACCCAATCAAACAAAAGCTCTCTGCTTATCTTCTGTATTGTGATAAGTGTACTATGTAAAGCTAAAAGTATCATCAGGAAAATGTTAAAGTCACAAGTGAAAGCTACAAGTCTCAGCCCCATCATTTTCCATATTTGTGATCTGGAGTAATTAAACTCTCTATGTTGATTTTTTTTTACATAGAGACATAAGATAAAGATAATATAATCTATTAGGATTACTTAATATAGGCAGTAAAAGAAGTATCCAGAGAAGCGTGTGGCTCATAGATGCATCTAGTAAGCACGAGATTGTTGAGTTTGGATCAACATTGAACAAAATCGGAGCACTTTCTTCCTAGCAATTAGATAAAACATATGGACTACAGTAAGGTCAAATTCTTTCTGTTTGCAAATTATATTGTGGGTCAATTGCCAGAGCGGAGTCCTGGAGACTTTCCAAGAGGTGGGTCCCACAAACAGGAGAAAGGTCTGGAGTTTCAAAAGTCTGGAAGCTTTGGCGACAGCAGGTTCCAAAGACAGGAGAAAGTCCTTGGTTCCAAAAGGGTTTATTTCATGGCAGATGATAGATGGATCTGCATGTATCCCCCTGAAACTCAGGGCAGACCTGAGTTAAATAGGGAGGGAGAAAGGGGTAGGGTCTGAGGAGGAATGCTTAATTTGCTCCACCCTCTGGTCTTCATTAGTTTGAAAATCTCTAGGGCCTGAGGCCTGTAGTCACGCCCGCCCACTACCGGTGCACTTTGGGAAGGTCTGTAATGGCCTACATGACTGAACAATGTATGTCCACGCAGACTAGACTGCATGTCAGGATCCTGGGTTCTCTCGGGACATGCCAAACACCTGCCATTTTTCCCTTGAAGTCTCCAGGACTTCCAGGGATGCCCAACCATGAACCAAGTTACCCTTACGCAATCCCACATTATATATTATTTCATGTGACGTTAATGGTTTTTACTGACTATGTTTCAGTCAGAGTGCCGAGAAAACAGAAATTACTAGCAGGAATATGTGTGTGTGTGTGTGTGTGTGTGTTTATGTGTGTGTGTGTGTGTGTGTGTGAGAGAGAGAGAGAGAGAGAGAGAGAGAGAGAGAGAGAGAGAATTTATCATGCTGAGATTGCATTTTAATTCAAGAGAGTTTATTGATTATGTTGGATGAAACCATTACTAATCATATAGAAGAAACAAGAGCCTTTTCTTATTCTATAAATAAATGTTATTCTAGATGGACTAAAAAACTAAATAAAAATAGTATTTCTGAAACAAATTATAAAGGAATATCTTCATAAGCAGAGATGATAGGACATTCTTTAGTTAGATAGAAATATCAGAAAATAGAAGAATTTGGCTGTATAAATATAAAGCAGTATAGTCAGCATTCTAGATGATGAAAGAGGAGTGAACATTTAAGCTACATGTATTGTTAATTACAACAGTTAGGCCATTAAAGAAGGCTACTACTAGTCATACTCTCCAAGTGCCTGGAGAAAGATCCAAAGGCAAAGAATTTCAATAAGTATGAAGAGGCAATTGAGATAAGAAGGGTAAAAAGCAAATGCTTCTTAAAAATTCCTAACCACACACAGGAAAATGCACACAAAAAGAAAGGCTATGTTTTGAATTACCAGATTTTCAACCCAGTGTGGTAAGACTATTATTTTTGTATGACATAGTTAAGATGAAAGGGTAGGGGTCAGTGTCAGATTTTCCCACTGGGAGAGCAAGTTGTTATTACATTTGAAAAAGTTACTTAGAAATATTGTTTAAAATTATAAATTTTGATACCTTAGCGCAAGCAGTCCTGCCCTGGGGAATTATGGCTAGAGAAATAAAAGCACAAAATGGTGTGATGTGATATATGCAGGAGTGTGTTTATTTCAGTTTTTCAAGGAGGAAAGTGGAAATTAAGCTAGAAAAGGTATCAACAAGGTAAAGATTAAATACATTATGGTCCATTCCTACTGCTGAATATTAGGCAACTTTTAAAGAAAATGCTTTAAAGATGGGTGTTTATTTATTTGTTTTCCTTGCCTAAGTATGTTGTCTTGACTCTATTGCTTTTTTGCTGGCATTTCTTAGCTTCATAAAGAAGCTTTACTGGAACCTTATGTTTTCCTCACATCTATAGTATGAGAACTATAATCTGATGGGAATTCACCTGTTAAGTTCACATTCTCTGTAGCATGAAATACTTTTCTAAAAAATAATCAAGCATGGATTTGTGACTCAGTGGGTAAGAGTACTGGCTGCTCTTCCAGAGAAGCCAGGCTTGAATCCATCCACTCAAATAACTGCTGTCAATCATCTGCAACTCCACAGAGAATGTAACACCCTTTCTGGCCTCCACAGATACTGCATGAACACAGTGCACAGATCTTCAGACAGGAAACACACACAGACACACACACACACACACACACACACACACACACATTAAATGCATCTTAAAAAGAAATCTTTGAGGAAACACAAGTCACAGAATGTGGAAAACACATAAGTACTATCAAAGAGAACACTGCTGATATATTATTCTCTTAGTTTATTTGCTTCTTGATGAATTTCAAGAGATGGATACGCCTCTTGAAGATAACCAACTTTTTATAGCTATCTGACCTAGAGTACTTCTTATGACACTATGGTTAGTGTGGGTGCATACTGCCATTTGCAAGCTGATGTCATGATGATCTTCTGAGTCACACAAGTCAATTATTTATGAGGCTTCCACATAGTGTGCTTTGTTGACTGCAAAACAGTCATTACTGTATCTGAATCAACTAATTCATGCTGTCATTTCTACAAGTGATTATTGAACACCTGAAAGGAGTCCTGTGCTATTTTAAAAAGAAAATAATGAGTCAAATGAGTCAAAGAGTTCATAGGAAGTTTATAGTCTTACCAAGATCAGACATGTAGAATAGATAACACAGAAATAAGCAAAGGGATATACAGAAGAAGAAGAGTCTATAAAGAAAAATGAAGCATGGAGGCAATGGAGAATATGTGCACAAATGTATGCATGTATGTATGTACACTACACTATAAGTAAGGTGGTAAGACAGGCTGGTATAGCTGACAGTATAGACAAATATGACAGCTAGATCCTAGGTAAAAGAGAGAATAAGCTTAGGGAAATTTGGGGGAATGAATACCTTAGGTAGTGACAGAGTGAGTGTTTTAAGCCAAGCCAGGAACTTAGCTGTGCATATATTATAGTATAGAGTGAGATATCCAGTATTTGGGAGCATCAGAAGAGAAGGGATACCTGGTTCCTATACCACTGAGTAGCTAGAACACTCAGCTCCCTCTGTTCACTATGATATTTTGTATTTTCCTCTGCTTAAAGCCATTCAAGGTTTTTGAACAGTACACATACAGATTCTGTTAAATTAGTATAAACTATCAACTTGACACAGCCTGGAGTGTAACCTGCAAAGAGTCTCAACTGAGTAATCAATTGTCTTTATCAAGTTGGTCTGTGAACATATTGGTGATAGATTTCCTTGATTGTTCTAATTGAAGCAGGAGGTCCCAGCCCACTGTGGGCAGTACAATCCCTAGAAAGGTTATTCTGCATTATGTAAGAAAGCTAGCTAAGCATGAATTAGCAAGTAAAGCAACATTCCTCCACTGTTTCTATTGGCAGATCCCTACCTTGAGTCTCGGCCCTAATTCATTCAAGGATGGATTACAATCTGGAAGTGTAAGACAAATAAACTCTTTCCTTCTCATGCTACTTTTAGTGAGGGTGTTTTATTAAAGCTATATCAAAAGTCTAGAACAGGATCCTATGCACCATTTAAAGACTTGTCAGCTTGCTATGAAGGCGGCAGATAGCGGGGATGCAAGAATGAAAGCAGGAGTTTAGTGAGTAGTGAGGTTCTTTCAGAGCTTCAGAATAGGTAAGAGACTGGCAGCTGCGTAGGCAGTGAATAGTAGTCAAATCTGTGAGGCTCTGAAGATGGAGATGGTCACAATTTCTGAGTGTCAAATGCACACAAGAAGAGAGTCTTGGGTGATCCTTCTGTTCAGCAGAACCTCTAAATAACTGTTATAGCTCTCCCCAGTGTTCTTGTCTGTCTTCTGAGGCCCCTTTAAACAGGAAATGTTTTGAATTTTTCACACCTGGCTTCAGGCGAGCTACAAAGAATGGCTGACAGGTAGTGTGTTGCTCCAAGTTGGTGTCGTTTAACCAGTCACTCTCCTCTTGACAGATGTTCCCTTGCAGTGTCTCCTTATGGACTGAGTGGATAAAAAAGCTGACTGTTTTCCCTCACCTCTCTAAGTTCCTTCACAGTTGTTCTGACTCAAACTGGCCTTAAGTTGTACTAGGCTTTGACTAATGCTTTCTTGACTTCTAGCACACAGACTTGGACTCATAATGTAGAATGAAGCCCTCTACTTCCACCATTGAAAGCTTTAAAGGCTACACCCTTATTTGTCCTTTGGATATTAAGGGTCCCTCCCTCTCCTTTCATGGTTCCATCATAGCTTCTTGCAGCCTTCACACTGCCACGCTTAATATCTTATATTAATATCTTAAGTTCATTTGAAGGATATTTATCATGGTTTCTTTTATATGAACCAGTGTACATAATTTTTTAACAATTACTTAATGCTAAGAAGCAATCACCCCTTTTCATTTTAAATTTTCTTAATCAGATTTCATTTGTGATATAAATGAGAAATCACTGACGTATTTTCTATGATAGGAGAGGGCAGTAATTTGACCTCAACCTTCTAAGTTCCGTCTTTCAGCCCTATCTCATCCATGGTTCACTGTATCAAAGAGAAGGGAAGAGCCAAAGGTAATGTTGGTGGACAGTGAAGCCTAGGAAAGGCCTACTGAGATGCTCATAGCTCACCCTGGTTTGTTTCCAGTTAGGACTGAGTCACAGTTAGGATGGAGTTGGTCCTAGACTGAGAAGACTCTGAAGACAACAACGAAAGTAACAGAAAGCATTTTCCTTTCCCCAATTAGAACATGGAGTTTCTCTAAAACTAAGGGTTTCTGATGGCCAGCTAGATTGTTCAGTGAGTCATGGAGCATGTTATGCAAGCCCAGAGACCTGAGTTCAATCCCGACAACTCACAAAAAGCTGGAAGGAGAGGACCAATCCCACAGTGTTTTTCTTTCACCTCCATACTTAATGAATGGCACATGTGTCCAAATATAGCTCCCCACTTTGATCTCTTGCCATTTCATTCTCTAATAATTAACGATAAATTATAAAAATAGTAGTTTCTCAAAAACTAAGCTTGCCAGTACTCGGATTTTTCTTGTGGAGTCAGCTGGCTTCCTTACCACGCCCCCTGATGAGATTTCAGTAAAGGATGCAACTCAGAGTTCCAACTTCCCTGCAGTCCGGAAAGCTTCTGTGCACCCAGGAAGCAAAACCACTTTGGAAGACAAGAGACAGAGCTAAGCTTTTTGTGTATTAAAAGTCCAGAGCTATTTTTCAACCCCTTCCAGAGTAAGACAACTTGTGAAGGAACATCATGACAACAGCATGATTCCAGACTTCTCAAGAAGCACTGCTCCTCTCAGCGGAAGTCTCAGAAGGTGCCAGGCGACAGGAGGCAGAATCCTTTCATTCCAGCCACTTTCTTGTGCTTGCCTCTAGCCTGCTGTAGGAGACAAGACTGGCTGGTTGCTCTGAGGGACATGGCAGCCCTATCTGCTAAATTTCCGGTGGGCCCTCTGTGCCCAGGGAGAGAGCATGCTTTGGTTGTGATGTGGGTAATGAACTGCCGCTGGGAACAAATTAATGAGTGTGTCAAAAACGGCAGAGGAACTACATCACAATTTATAAACACCACAGTAAAAATGCCAGTACAGCTCTGACACAAATGCATAGGAACTCCGAGGAAACAAAGTGCCTCTCCTAATGAGAGAAGAATTTAAAATAACATCATTCTGGTCTGAACAGCACTGCCAAGAGTATTCCTGAGCCCACAGATTGTTCGTTTAATGTTTTGTATTTGATTCATAGAGAAACATAGGTAGTTTAGTTTCCTTCTTATAGTCATATATGTGAACACAAAATGAAAGAAATACAAATTAAATGCAGACATATGCAGAGGATAGGTTTAAAGTATATGAAATGCATCTGACATTAACTTTCTAGATGCAGTATTAGGTTTGCTTCTTAATAATCCCTTTTTTTCCATCTTGAGATAATTGGTTTTCATCACTTTTGAATAATTTTATTCTTTTTGTACTTTGAGTTTGGAACTTGGTTACAGAAATTAAAATTCAATGGAAAACCTGATCACATAAATTACAGAGACTCATGACTTTAAAGCCCATGGCTCTGGAGGAAAAAGAATCCCCGTATATTTAGAAGGGACAGTAGGATAGAGTAAGCACCGAAGTCTGTGATCCAAACCATGTGTGAGGCTATGTCAATATGTGTGTGAGATGATTTTAGACTCAATACAGCATCTCCACAGAAGGTCACAGGGTTGCTGTGCAGAGAGGAGAGGGAATAGAGAATCTAATTGTATGATTTCAGGCTTTCTCCATGTAGCTCAACCAGAGGTTTCCTTTTTCCATCTGCTTCACTTATGATATAGAGTCACATATATTTTGCATTTTATTAGAATACATCCTAGGTTACAGATAGAAAAGTGTTATACTAGATTGAGCATGGATTTTAGAATTGACAAGACTTAATTTCATGCATTAACTCCAGGCTTTATTAGCTATTATATTTGGAGCCCATGTAACTTCTTAGAGCCTTGGTTTCTATCAAAGGTAAGGTAATAATAGTACCTACTTGCTTGGTTGCCATGAAGACTTCAGACAGTGCAAGAAAAATGTCTTGTACTTAATTTATTTTCACAAAAGAGCATGATTATTATAACAAATTCTAGCTGGTAACTAGTTAGAGATTTAAGAAATGTGTTTTCTTCCTCTGATAACTACTGAACAGGAAGTCTTCCTCCACAGGTTCTGATGTCAAGGCTAACAGAAGGTAATTTTGCCTCAAGTCAGAGTCTATTCTGGCTAATCCCAATCTCCGAATGTTAAGTAGCTTTTCAGAAAGAACAGAGCCTCTGAAGAATCCTGCTTATTTGTTACAAATGACCAATTTGAATGTAGCTCAATTGTTAGAAGTTGTTTACTAAGGCTTCAAGCAGTAATTTAATAGTTCTTTTTACCGTTCTATTTTCAGCTGTAAGTTATTTTTTAGTAGTTTTTGTCTTTAATATTGTAACCCATGGATGTCCATTTACAATAGTATACAAAGAAATGAAAGTGACTAAATCAGGATTAGGTGTCTAATCAACCTTTGGGAGCAGAGGCAAGTCTGTGCGAGGTTCCAGCTTAGTGTGTCTGTCGCTAACTTTGGAAGCCGTGTTTTTGGTGGTGGTCACAGTGATGTCGGCTCCATGGTCTCCATCTCTGCAGCCTTATTGCAAATTTGTCTTGTCAATCCTTGTTTTCCTCTTTGCCATAGCAGCAGGTTGACTTCCTAGTGACCTGGCATTTTTTTTCTGTTCTAAAGAGATTCGATGTGGTATAGTTAATGAATGGCTCAATAGTCAACACGGTGAGGAAAAATGAAAAGAACAATCATTTTTGAAAGGCATGTTAGTCTTTCCAATACCTTTTTATAGAGATTACAAAGGAAAATGTAATCACACATCTGGAAATGTCCCCATTGATTTTACTTCTGAAATAATTCTTTATTAGTACTTTTGCATCTACAGTACCACATGTAAAAAGTATTTGTAAATAAAATGTTCAAGTAACTAAATATAATTGTTGACATCGGGGATAAAGTTATCCTATGGGTAAAGTCTTTCAAATTCTCATGTTTTTATTTTTAAAATTTATGTTGTTTTTTAAAATTTTATACATATGAGATTTTTGGCTGCATGTATGCCTGTGTACCTTGGACCTGTCTGGTGATCACAGAGTTAAGAAGAGGTGTCAGGTTTCCAGGGACTAGAGTTACAGATAGTTGTGATGTGCCACATGAGTGCTGGAAATCCAAGTTAGATCCACTAGAAAGGAAGTCAATACTTTTAACTATTGAGCCATCTGTCTAGAACTAATGATCATATTTTAACCCATATAGTGGGCTATGCTCAGAACTAAGGAACTCACATTTGCGTGAAAACATTTGTAAAGCTTTAAAATCTTAGCAGTAGTTCATGACAATTTGTTTATTGTTGTATTCATTTTCATATTTGGCATAGAAAACATACCATTTCTTTTATTAAAATACTCCTTGAGGATGTGCCATAGTAACTGTACAGTAGTGTGTGATAGTGCATTATAGACATAGTACATTGCATTATAGATATAGTTAGATAGTGCATTATAGATATAATGAACTATAATAATACTGTATTACAGAAACATGGTTAATAGAAAGCAATCAATTTTAATATTTTTAGGATTTTCCTTTGTTTGGAACTATTACAATACAGTTTGGGTTGGTTTACAGAACGGGAAGAGTCTTAGTAGGAATTTAGGAGATAACAATGAGTATATGAAGAGTACACATAAAACCTATGTTTTAGAAAAGCATGCATGAGATGTCGAATAAGTACATAGCCTTTCCTACAGTAAAAAGGAAAAGAGGAAAGGCAAGATAGTTTTAAAATCCCAGATCTCTCAAAGCACAAAAGCACAGGGTGCACAAAAGAAAGGGCACCTATTATAGCAAATGGTAACTTTTCCCATTACCTTAAACAAATCCTGGCCAGGGTGAAGGAGCGTAAGATGAAGAATGAGACAGACCAGGCAGGTTTAAGATACATTAACTTTTTTATCTCTTAATGGACAGACTAAAATTTGATTTAAATTCCAAGCAAAATCGCCTTAGCTGAGTTCAGCAGAATTCCTGAGAGACAGTTATCAGCCATTCCTAATTACTTCTCAAATGGTCACCTGCCCAGGTTTCCACAAGTCAGCTGATTTCCTGACTTGCTGGGAGTGGTGGCCAGAGTCCTAATCGAATACAATTATTAGCTTGTTTTTTATTTTTTTTTTGTAGTATCTGCATGGAATAAGAACTGTCTACTCTAATATTTTTAGAAAACAGGCTCACGGTGTTTAAGAGGACATTTTCTGGTGTAACAAAGTGCAGGGCTGCTTGACTTTTGTTTTGAATTTGGATAGCTCCAGAATGTTTCTTACTTCACGGCAGATCCTGAGTGAGTACCAACTGGGTGGCTACTTTGGATAGCTGATTCTAGATACAGTCACCCTTTTCTGGTAATACTGTGAGCCTCCTTCCTTCTCTTTTCAAACAATCATTTTTCAGAGTGCTGAGAAGAATAAAAATCATTGGCCTTTATACCTATATGCAAATAAATTTAGGTAATGTAGGCTCATGAATAACTGAATATATCTATAACCATGTTTTTTCTTATTTTGCAAAAATCACATGATTAAATTTGGAGCTTACAGAAATGAAAATACTTACCATTGCATGGATTCTAGGATGAAAAGCTGAATGTGCACTTTTAGAGTTGAACTGCCAAAATACAATTTGTAGAATCCAAGTGTTTCTATCAAAAGGTAATGCTGTGGTGTAAACTGAAAATCAAAGAATTACAGGTGAATAAATTTGAGTTTATAGGTTTTTTTTCATTCTTTTCTTATAGTGGCAAAATATGTGTGAAGCCTAGAGTCACATAACAAAGTTGAGTCCCAGATTGATTTGGAAGGTACATTTCCCAACTGTAGGTTCTCATCAAATTCTCAAGTTCCCCCAGGCTAGCATTGTCACCACGGAGATATTTACCACCTCACCCCATACTCCACTTTCCACTGTGTTCTCATGTTAATATTAATTTGAGTTTAAATATCGAACTCCAGGTTAGTGGTTACACATTTTTCAGAGAAAGTCAGTGAATTCTCTAAAATGATCCAATTGTGATGTCTTGCTAGGCAGAAAAACAAAATGTAACCCCAAAGCCTCTCATAATCTTCTGTAAAGGGTGATATCCATCTGATCAGAAAGCCTGTTCCGGCCTCTTTTTCTCATATCATTTGCTGCCTTTTCTTACATGCTCCCTGCCTATCTGTCAATCTGGACAATTGGCTCTTTTTGTTGTTGTTGTTATTTAGCCTTGTACTAAGTCTTCTTTTGATGTGTGCCTATCTGTCTTCTAAAGTAGTGTATGCATTTTGTGTTTTGGAGTGCCTTACCTAACCATCCAATCATACATCCCTGTGTACCATTATCATGCCAGGAATTAAATTAGGATTTGGTTCATTTCTATATCTACCCCCAGACTACAGAAAACTAGAAAATCAATTAAAAGACAGATATGCATGCACACTCCAGCATCTGTTCTTGGGTACTTCAAGCTATAGTTACACATGGTGATGCTCAGAAGTTTCTGAAGAAAGCAGGAAGAAAGAATGATTTAAAATGTGGACACCTCGGAGACTTCTTTTTTTTTTTCAGAATCAACTAGATCTTTTATTATGAAATTTGGCCCTTCAGGTATAAGGTGTCCCCCTTCTAGAAGCACTTCGTATATGGAATATCAATTAAATCATGGAATTTAACTCCACAAGTATGAGACACAATGCTCTAGCCATGTGACTGTAACTCAGTCGTATTCATAAACTCTCTAAAATATGATAATTGGTCTATTAATTATAAATGCTAGATCTCCATGTGAATGCTGAGTGCCTATATTTCATGCACAGAAATTGGCACCAAGAGGATTTTCAGTCTCCAAACATAAAACTCATAGAATGTGTCTTGACCATAACTATCTAAAAAGCTGTGTTTCTCTCATAAATACTTGTTTTTCACATATGGAATTTGGTGCTTCTGGCCAGAAACTTAGAACACAATGTATGAAAAATCACTATCAAGGAGCAAAATATGCTCCTACAAATATAGGGGCATGTAGATAACACTTCATGACTAAAATTCAAGAAGAATGTTGCTTTCACATAGACAATACAGGGATGGTTAAAGAGAGCATGAAAAAGGTCAGAGAAAGCCCTGAGAAAAGACAGAGAGAAAGAGAAAGATGAGAGCTGGTACAAGAATTGGTTTTCAACCTCTCCATGGTTATGAACCCTACTTCCTCCCATCTTGGGACCATTAACTGGGTTATTTTTGCTGATTTCTTTTGGTTCCTGGACCTTAAATAGGCCGACTAACTTTGTGAAACAACAGATAATTTGGTAGCAAAACCTATTCAGATACATTATCATAAGTTAGCTATGGAGGACCACAAGACTCAAGATGAGGTTGTTACTCTATCCAGGGTGTTCCCAAAACCCATCTCCACCCAACCTAAAAGAGGGGACTTCTGTATCTAGACCAAGCAGAGAGGGACCACTCAGAACCTCCTCTGACTGGTGATCTGAATTCTTGCTTAGACTGCGAGGGTAAGCACTGCAAGGGAATATAAATTAAAGTTATAAATATGTCCATGCGGACCCTCATTGAGAGGATGTGCGCAGGACATCAAGATTGAGCGAGACAGAGATCGTCGCCCGCGACCTGTCATCCACGGAACCAGGTTGATGCTGCCATCAAGAAGACGGTTGAAGTTCATTACCATCAGCCAAAAATTGAAGAGGATCCAGAAGTGACTCCGCAGGAGACTGACACAGCTGCCAGCTCCCCTGCCTCCCCCTAAGGTCGACCGCTAGACTTCCACGCTCTCTAGAAGGGTTCCTGGTATGCCTGGCTTTGCCCCCGTTTCTCTCGATAGAGAGCTTGGCCTCTTGATCACCACAACAAAAATTGGCTTTTTCCTAAACCAAGGCCGCCCTTGATATGGCCGCTAACATTGGGGAGCCTTCCTTTATGACAATATTACACCCCAAACTGACAAATGGTTGGTAAATTGAACATTTACAAGGGACTAGGATGGCTGTGAGTTAGCCCAATGACAGGATTATTGTAGGTCCACTTCCCAGGGGCCCACCCAATGTAGCCGAAAAGGAGTGCGTGGTGCTGGGAGTGGGTGCAGCCTACATGGCCTAAGACAGGGCTCTCACCCTCCTTTCACCCACATCAGAGTCCCTTGACGTTCCCCATCATCGACAGCCTTAAAACCTTCGACCATCGATGTGACTCGTCTCACATCAGTGTTTTGGGGTTGTGAACTTGTCTAAGACCCCCCATAATTAGACATCCAAATTCAAAATTCACATAATTGGGATTGATCATAAGATGCCTTCTCTAACTAAACAGAGAAGGGGGAGATGCCAGAAGCCAGGACCCTCGCCCTTACCCTCACCCCCTACCTTTCCCCACCTGCACAATGTCCTCTTAAGCTTGGCAACTGCAAGATCCTGCTTAGCAACTGCAGATAGACTCAAAGCAGTGTACCATATCATCTTAAGAATAGCAGGGAGACCATAACTCAAGCAGTGTACCATATCTTCTGAAGAACAGCAGGTAGATCATAATTCAAGGCAGAGTACTGTATAGACCATGACATGTTTCAAGGCACAGGCCAAGAAGATTTTGTACTTTTCCACCACCAGGCCCCTCTTACCCCCTCCCCTTGTAAAACATGCTATAAAAAAGCATTTCATATTCAAAAAATAAATAAATAAATAAATAAATAAATAATTTTTAAAAAATAAATATGTCCATGGGTTCCCTGAGGGACAAGCCTGACTGCATAGGGGTTGATGTCAAAAGTATCCCCTCTCCAGGAAAAAGACATCTGGATGGGTATGGCCCTCATGCCTCACTGGACAACGACAGGAGGACCGGAGCCATTACAAAGTCCCCTTCAATTACTGGAGGTCAGGCCTCTATACCCGCCTATGTAAGATTAGAATTGCCACAGCCCTTTTATACTTAGAGAAGAGAGGAGATGTCAGGGGCAACCCTGCTTATACACTGAAGGCCTAAAATCAGCCATAGGCCTAAAATCAGCAATAGGCCTGACATACATACATGCTAACACAAAATCTTGGGTCTCTTTGGGAAAAACACTGAAACAGAAGCTATAAGCTATGGTAAACAGGTAGCTTTTGTGGAAATTTACCAGCCTGAGTAGTCATAGACCTTGTAAATAGGTAGCCTCTGCAGACAGTACCAATTTAGATAAGGACAAGTGAATCATAGGCAGAGTCATAGTGACATATCCCCTGAACCCTCACCCAGCCGATACCCTGTTCTGAAAGATATCTGTACTCCCCCTGAACACCTATGCTCCAGTATCATCCCCTTCCCCACGTCCTGTTATTTTTGTGTTTATAACCCCTGTGTGAATAAGTAAAAATTACGATTTGATTTAAATAATTAAATTAAAAAAATACAATAAAAAAGGAACAGATCCCACACATGCAATCCAGTTTGATCAGGTTTCATGTCTGGGAATGACAACCTCTATGACTTAAAAGAATGGTTGGAGATTTAATTTCTTGTTTTCTTTCTTTCTTTCTTTCTTTCTTTCTTTCTTTCTTTCTTTCTTCCTTTTTCTTTCTTTTTTTTTTGTTTTTTTTGAGGCAAGGTTTCTCTGTTTAGCCTTGGCTGTCCTAGAACTCACTCTGTAGACCAGGCTGGCCTCGAACTCAGAAATCCACCTGCCTCTGCCTCCCAAGTGCTGGGATTAAAGGTGTGCACCACCACTTCCTGGCGAGATTTAATTTCTTATGTGGCATTATAGTCTGTGAAGGATGCCACAGTATGACATATAATATCACAGCCAAGAGAAATTAATTTTGTCATAGTTTCAGGCCAAAATCCAAGATCTAGCAAATTCAGGATCTGGAATGGTTTCTCCCCATCATATAGAAGTGGGACTAGAACCTTGGAGACTTCTTGAGCCAATAAGATTTGTCCTTCCGGTGTGTCTCTCTGTCTCTCTCCTTCTCTTTCCATCTCTCTCTCTCTCTCTCTCTCTCTCTCTCTCTCTCTCATCAATCAAGGAGAATGTGGCCATTTATGAGCACATAACTCTAATGTGTCAGCTGTGAACTGTGGATTAGATTGCAGCATAGATTTCAGAGAACTGCCATCAGATCTATTCTTCAGCTTGTTCCAGCAACACCAAACCTTGGTCCTTTACCATTTGATGAGAAATCGTAAGTGCTCTCTCCAAACCCCATCATGTACTCATCCTCCCTAGAGATGCAGAAGAAACATTATCCACCTCTGCTCTTCTATTTCTCTTCTATATCATACTACTCACTCAACAAAATATCTGAGTCCTACCAATTATGTATTCACATTGCTTTAATGCTCCTCGGCATGTTTCCTTAGTACACAGAGATCTACATGATGCGATATCTTTTTCTGTAAATAGACAGTAAATGGGCAATCATTTCTTGAGGCAACAAGGCCCAAGAAATGATGGGCCCAGGACATTGAAGCATGTTTCTATTGTATATATCATTTGACCATTGATTTTTCTCCCAAAATTTAGGCACTAAAAAGGGATTTTTTTTTTGGTTCCTCAAGGGAGGCTCCTTTCTCAGTGATAACTCCATCTTGTGTCAAGTTGATGCACAAAATCAGGCAGTATAGTCTGTAATACAAATTTGCCCAGGTAAGAGGTTGTGTTCTTTTTCAAGCATTCAGATTTACTCCAAAAAAATTGGTTAAAAATGGTTTTGATAGAAGGTAGAAAACTGTAAACCAGAAAAATAATCTGAAATTATAAAATTGTGTTTTATCACAGTAGCCATAAATGATGGGTAGATATTTATTTGTAAATCCTATAATCACTATTGGCCACTTTCATAGTATGGAAAACATGAACCACCCTAGTTAAAATATGAACTCTAATGGCCAATTGTTACTGATTTACCACTTGTTCCTGCCTTTTATGATTGAGTTTGAGCCCCAGAATTTTGTTGAAGTTTAGGAAAGCTAATTAACTAATGGTCAACATTTGACTTTTTCTTTGAAAATGATTTGTTTATTTTAGTAGATTTTGTTACGAGTTCCAAATCCCAGTATTGGGAGGTGGCTCTGGCTGGGTGCACACATGAGGACAGAATTTGGATCTGCAGACCCCAAATAAATGCTGGGTGAGTATGGCAACATGCTTATAATTCCAATGCTAAAACAGAATTGGGGAACCCTCAGAGCAAGCTGGCTATTCTGACTAGTTTTGGGTGAGTGCTCTGTTCAGTTGAGATAGCTAGACTCAATTAATAAGGCAGAGAACAATCACAGAAGACTCCTAATATCAGCCTTGGGACTTCACATGCACTGTACACGCATGTCTGCCCCATATATGTAAACACATGCTTACATGTGCCTGAGATCCACATAAGAAAAATGTTCCAGAACCTAGTGAAGAGTGGCAAGTGCTGGTTTTAAGATGCAAAATCTATTTGTTCTTGTACCATTCTTCATGGGATTACTTTAAAACAAGAAGAAAAACCGAGACTATCAACAAAGAAATTCCTACAGTTGGAAGGTGATAGAAATTTTGAAAACGAAATGACAGAAGGGTTTTTGAAGGTCCTGGATAGGATTGATGTATAAAGTCATCATCTCTTCTTTGTCCTGAAGTCACAATTGCTGTCAGGAGCAAATGATCTGTGCAATTATGGACAGAAATTAATA
This sequence comes from Grammomys surdaster, assembly GCF_004785775.1. Classification (NCBI taxonomy): domain Eukaryota; kingdom Metazoa; phylum Chordata; class Mammalia; order Rodentia; family Muridae; genus Grammomys; species Grammomys surdaster. The sequence continues at coordinate 9,406,672 of NW_021604587.1, forward strand.
TTCTTTTTCTATGATCATATGAATTACATACACTAAATAATTATCTGCCTGAATAATTTTAAATGGTATTTTTAAGTATCAGTTGAAATAGATCTACAAAGCTTTAAAATGTCTTTAAATGGCTGTGTACCTTTTAACTGTATATTTGGTATACAGTTAGTATATTAGTATATTTTTAATTTTTTGAGTTTACTTCATGAGTACTGATTTTGCATAATCCCTGCACCTTCCAACTTCTTCCATGTCCCCACTCCCTCACAAATTCAAGACCTTTACTTCTCTTTTTATTATTATTGCATGCTCCTAAGTATGTGTGTTTACTGCTGACCACTGGGTTACTTAATGGGAGGTACCCAGTGCCTTTGCTCATATTTAATAATTGCACAAGTTTAATGAACACTTACTAACAAACATACAGTTTGCTTATATTTTTTTTGCATCTGCGTGTGGTATGTATACATGTGCCCGTCTGTACATGCACTATCTATTTATATCTATGCATTTAGTTATAGATATTGGCTGTATTCTTCCCTCAGTCTCCATCTTGTATATGGAGTTTCTCTACTGGCAAGTCAGGCTAGCCTGCTTGCTCTGGCGATCTGTCTCTAACTTCCACATGCTGAGAATATATGTGGACTGCCTTGCCTGCTTTGCCTTACATGGGTGCCAGGGGTCAAATTCTGGTCTATCTGCTTATACCCACTGAGACATCTATCCCCTCAGTTCCTTTGGATAATAATTTGCAGTTACAAACAATACCCCACAGACTATCACTGGGTACCCATTATTTCACACAAGCATACCTAAAGAATAAACTTCTACAAGGTGAGTTGGCATTTCTTGTGTATTTCTAATTCTGATAAATTTTTAAGTTGTTCCCATTTTTATTTACTGTCATAAAAGAGACTGTACTTCTCCAAAATACAAATAAGCATCTTAGTTCTCTCCTTATCTGCCGATGTAATCTTGAGGTGACCAAAATTAATATTTCTAAAACCAAAAGTAAAAAAAAAAATCTATTATCCATCTATAGTGCAGTAGAAAAACCCATAAACTCCTAACAAAACTGTGGTGCCCTTTGAAACAGGAAGCTGATAACACAGTGTTGACAGCAATAAGATTCAGGCTACATCAAAGAAGTGGCACTAATCCCATGTACCTCATGCTAAATGACAGGGATCAGACAGACAAAAGAGTAAGACAGGACAATTCCATTTGTAGTGAGGCTCTAAGTACAAAGCCAGGCATATGTTGGTGGTGAAGTATGTAGAACACTTCTCTCTTGGACTGCCCTTTTGACTTTAATTTGAGACAAGGACTCATTCTACAGCCCAGGTTGTACTTAAACTTACACTATTCTTGCCTCTGTGTTCTATGAGTGCATTGCTTTTGTTTGTTGATTTGTAGAGACTATCAATACCTGAGAAAATTGATTTTCTATGTATTTCCCACACATTTAATGTGGATATTTTGAGCGTTTGAACTATTTTCTGTGACATGTCATGATTGTGAGTCAACTAGACAGTGATGAAGCCATCATTCAGAACGAGACCAATAGACCTTAGAAGCCTGGCTGTGCTTCTTCTCTCTCACAATTACTCTTTCCTCACTCATGTTCTCTCTTCATGGCAACAACCTTTGTTTTGCTTTATTTATTTTCCACCAATATATGCCTGGCTTTGAACTTGAATCAGGCTACAAAGGGAATTGCTCAGTCTTACTCCTTTGTCTATCTGACACCTGATTGATATGAGATGCATGAGGTTAATCCCTCTTTGATGAAGCCAGGACCTGCTTGCTATTAGCATTGTGTTATCAACTTTCTGTTTCAGATTGTACCACAGTATTACAAGGACTTTTTCTAGTCTACTATTGTTGGATATTAGATTTTTTTATGAGTACCTTTTTTTTTATTAGTCATTCCATTCATTTAAATCACAAGTGATATCCCACTTCCCGGTTACCCCCTCTACCAACTTCTTGGAGATAGTAATTTTGGTTACCTCAAGATTTCATAACGGTAGTTTTTGTTATATTTATTTTTATTTGCTATAATAAATGCATTTTTATGATTTTTCAATTTAAGGTTAAAAGTATAGTATAATATATATCTAATGAAATTATAATATATATTACTTTTATATGTGTAATTTTTCCAAAAGTCTACTATATGATTCTGTCACATTTTCTGAATAAGCCTCTGTTCTCCTGGCTCTAAATAGAAAATCTTTATGTTTAATTGCTATTTGTATATATGTGTTTTTGGACCTCTCCTGTGGTCTGTCCACCAGAGTCACACTGTTTAAATTTCCATGGCTGTACAGTAGGCTTTTATATTTGCTTGGCCTAGCTCTCTCTCCCACTCTTTCTCTCTTCATCTTCAAGGTTATTTTTGCTTGCCTGTTTTTCTATATTAGGTCTAGAGTGAATTTATGTAGCTCTGAATATTCTATTACTTTTTAAAAAATTTACACCCGTTTCAGTTTATAGCTAACTCAGGAGTGCTTAGTATCTTTATGGCGATGAGTAATTTTTCACTTCTATTTCTTTTGTTTGACAAACTTTCACTAATAGACTGTGTATATTTTTATCAATTTTATCTGCATAATAATTATATTTTTGCTAATTTATATAATGTTTATGATTACATTCTGTCTTTTTCTGACATAGTGTATGGATGTTGTCAGGATTTGAATGTTACTTTGGCATTTAGATACTTTTTGAACTTGTAAATTAGTTGTGGTAGGTATTAATATTTTTTAAGTATTCCATATTAACATCTTCTTGTGGATATTTTATTTCTTTTTTTTCACAGTATTTTTCTACATTTTGTTTTATTATGTTAGTTTGTATTTCTAGAGCAGTATTATGTAAATGTAGTAATAAAAATCATCATGATTATATTTCTGACAGTAATGAGAATCTTTTCTAATGTTTCCTCAGTAACTTTAGCATTAACTTTGAGTCATCATCATTTTTATTTTAGAACACTAATTTATTCTTACTCTATAGTTGTTTTTCTCAACAAGGAGCAATTTTGATTTGTGCATGCCAATCAATACCTTTATGTAACTGTAAATATTCATTTCACATTTTTATATGGTAGTTGTATTGATAAATTCACAAATACTAATATCTAGAATTGATTAATGCTGTGTTGTCACTTTGTGCGGTGTTTAGTGTATTGCTATGTTTCACTTCCCAGTAATTTTGCTGGGGGTGTTGTACCATTTCTCAAGATAGGATTGATCTGGAGTCTTCAGCATTGAATGTTTTTGTAGTACTATTATAGTATTTCCAAGGAAAAAAATCTGAATTTTTTCTCCATATATCAGATGAAAGTAAAATCATAAACATTAAAATTGTCTGGTCTTTAAAATGTAATCAAGATATCTTGGGATCACCAGTGCCTGGTGCTCCTGTGCCAGGGCATGTCTTAGGAATATGTCTGTTTATGTTAATGCTTTGCTTAGATTCTACATCTCTTCTGGAATGGGTTCTGGGCAAGTTTGTCTCACCATGGTCTCAGAAAACCAATCAACTATGCAGCAATCATAGTTCTGGAAGCATTGTTGACAGTTATTTGTGTACATTACATTTCCTTGATTGAGCTTTTATAGAGTCAGAGATATTTAAAAAAAAAAAGCTGTAAATTCAAACCATGTGTGATAGAGTTGCTAAAACAAGCACAGGAGAATGTCTTGACTGCAAATGTGCTGCTGTCTTCTAACAGGGGAAACTGGCAGGGAGGCTTGAGTGACAGGAAAAGACAGAGGAGGTTTTCAAAGACTGTAGTGAGCCTTTAAGATGTTTTGTAGCTCACAAATGTATTTTCATGACTGAGAAAGGAGCTTGGCAGAGATAATTCTCTTCACAACTAACACTTCTAAAACTCAGTCTCTCATGCTTGGGATCACACATTTTTGAATCTTCTCTACAAAGTTTTGGTCCATTCTTGTAAATATAGAAAACCCAACCTCCGTTGCCAAGGTGACCCTTGCTTAGCATCTCAGATTATGGCTCATAAGCGTGGTTTTGATCTTTTGTGGTACTCAAAATGTGCTGTGTTCTGCAGGCCTTGGATGGAGAGTTCATTAGACAACAGGGAAGGAAAAGAAGAAAGCAGAGAGAAAATAAATCATTTTTAATCACCTTCTATGTCTATGGCAGGGCAGAAAAGCACCTTATATTATGTCATTTAATTTCACCACTTCAGTTTCACAGAGAACTAACATGTTCAGTGAAGCTAAATGAATTTCCTAAAGCTACATCGTTAGTGGATAGCTGAGTGGCAATGTGGACTTATGTTCTCTCTATTTTTCTGTACCCTGAATAAGAAAATGAAGATCTGCAAACAAAGGGGAAAAAGCTGTTGGTAGCCTAATATATCAGCAATTCCCACCCCAAATGAAGTAAGAAGTGCCACGGGCAACAAAAGCTACTGTTACCATGATTTTCCATTTTAGCCAATTAATTAAATTCTCATTTTATCAACATTCACTTCATATCAGAATGAAACACTCCATTTTTATTAGTTTCCATTTTAAAAGTTTCTTGCATATTTAAAAAGAAAGACAATCATGACTTTGTTTTTCGCAATTTGAGGTTATTTTCCATGGTGACACTGAGTGGGTCTCAAGCACAGAGGCTGTGAATTTAGTCTGATCTCTGCACCAATGCCACCTACTTCCCCACCCCTGTCAGTTACAGATTTCCATTCATTATCATGGTCATCTGGACATTCTTCCTGTCCCTGTCCACACAAGACCCAGAATTCTCCAATTCTTCTCTGCATCCCCTCTCCTACCTGGTTCCCTCTTTCCATCTACCTCTTATGATTATTTTATTACCTCTTCTAAGTGAGATTCGAGCATCCTCACTTGAGCCTTCTTTCTTGTTTAGATTCTTTGGATCTGTGGAGTGTAGCATGGATATCCCATATTTTATGGCTAGTATTCACTTATAAATGAGTACCTACCATGCATGTCCTTTTGTATCTGGGTTACCTCATTCAGAATGATATTCTCAAGATCCACCCGTTTGTCTGCAAAATTCATGATGTCTTTGTTTTTAATAGTTGAATAGTATCTCATTGTGTAGATGTACCACATTTTCTTTAAGAATGCTTCTGCTGATGGACATCTAGGTTGTTTCCAGTTTCTGGCTATTACAAATAGCTGCTGTGAACATAGTTGAAAGCTTGTCTTTGTGGGATAGTGGAACATCTTTTGGGTATATGCCAAGGAATGGTATTGCTGGGTTCTTAGGTAGAACTATTCCCAATTTTCTGAGAAACTGACAAATTGATTTCCAATGTAGTTGTATAAGTTTGCACTCCGACCAGCAATGGAGGAATGTTTCCCTTGCTCCACATTCTTGTCATCACGTGCTATCACTTGAGATTTTGATCTTAGACATTCTGACCAGTTTAAGATGGAGCCTCAGAGCTGTTTTGATTTTCATTTACCTGATGAGTAAGAACTTTGAAAATTTCTCTGTGTCTCAGCCATTCAAGATTCCTCTGTTGAGAATTCTCTGTTTAGCTCTGTGCCCCATTTTTAATTGTTTTACTTGGATTGTTGGTGTTTACATTCTTGAGTTCCTTAAAAATTTTGGTTATTATCCCTCTGTCAGATGTAGGGTTGGTGAAGATCCTTTCCCAATCTGTTCAACTTCCTTTCTTACAGAACCCAGGGCTACTAGCCCGGAAGTGGCACCACTCACAATGAGTTTCACATCAATCACCAATTAAGAAAATGCACTAGAGCTGGATCTCAGGAAGGGATTTTCTCAACTTTTTCCTTTTCATATAATTCTAGCTTTCGTCAAGTTGACATCAAACTATTCAGCACAGTGGGGTTGATATTTATATTTCATTTTAAATGTTACTTCTCTATGTAAATAAGAACACTTAAAATCTTGTTTTAGTTATTTTGAACTATATAACACAGTGTCTTCACTATGGTTTATATAGCTGTGGTAAAACACTATGACCAAAAACCAACTTAGAGAATAATGTGTTTATTTCATCCTAAAAATTTCAGGGCACATTCTATCATTGAGTGAAGTTAGGTCAGAAACCCGGAGGCAGTAACTGAAGCAGAGTGTACAGAGGAACACTGTTTACTGGCTTGTTCTCTGCCGTTGCTCAGCCTGCTTTCTTACATCATCCAGAATCACTTGTCCATGGGTATCACTGCTCACAGTGAGCCAGCCCCACACATTAGCCATTAATAAAGAAGCTGCAATTAAAAATTTGACTACTGGCAATCTGATGGAGGCATTTTCTCAACTGAAATTTCTCTTCCCAGATAACTCTAGCTTACATCAAGTTGACAAAACACTAAATAAGGCATATGTATTATTGCCTATAGCTAACTTGCCATATAATAGGAAATGAAATTTATATTTTGTCTCCTGACCAAGGACACCATCCTTTCCCTATACTCCTCCAATCCCATAGTCTTGTAACCACCAGTTTATTCTATTTTTGAAAATGAATTCAACTTCTTAGATTCTCCATGTGCACGAGACTATATAGTGTTTCTCTCTCACTTTGTATAATGTCCTTGAGATTCACATGAATATAAATAAAAGTTTTTTAAAAACACATTTTAAATGAAATCTGTAAAAGCCACTGCCCATGTTAAAGAAGTTTTTGAAACTCCAATTGAAAGCACCAGACCAGATGCACAAGCCTCTGTGAACTGTAGGGGGCCCTTAATAATTTCTATCTAGACTAGAGTGGGGGCACTTTCCATGGTATCTTAATGGAACTACTTTTGTGACTGGTTCAAACCGCAACTCATATATGCATGTGAGGTGTGTTGTAACTGGCCCAAATGGTGCTTCTCTGTCTGGATATGCTGAATATGCAGGCTTACTTTGGGAGTTAGCTCAGAGACCCTTGTATGCTGCTTGCACTGCTGTTATGATGCTATCCTGAGTGGTCCACTTTCTTTCAGTTGTGTAGGTTAAGATGGTGATATAAATAAATAAACAGCAAAGATAGCAAGTAGCAATGATGGTAGTGGCAGGGACACCTGAAGAGTCAGCAGGCCAGGCTGTGGTAGCAGCATGGTAGTTGACTGCTTGACAGCTGAAGCAGTAGCATTCAAACAATTCAAGAGCAGCCATCGCAGGAAAAAGGCTGGTGGAAGAAGAGATGACAAAAGAGGGTGGAGAGTTGAGACTAAAGAAAGTCAAACATCTGAAAGGATCCAGAAAAAGGAAACTTAAGATATTTGTTACTGGAATAATATCTAAAGGGTTGTCAAATCTGTATAGCCAAGACCTTATATATGCAGTGCTAAGAACTGTATGCCAGGTAAAAAGGTTTGAAGAATCTAGACTTCCTAGTCCTACACAAATAATACAACAGGGGCTAGTTAAGACAGTAATCCTGACACTTAGGCTTATCTGCACCTAAAATAACAGCTACAATTAATACTTAGCCTACATAAGAGCTATGATATATAAAGAGTCAAGATACCCAAGGACTATCGGAGATCTTTAGAAGGTGCCACTGGTGCTGATTCCCCACTAGACTACTGTGTTTTTACTTGATGCCATCAAACAGTCAAGGATATAAATGCTGCAAATGACCACTATAGGCTGATCTTTTGACTACTTATAGTCTCTACTCATGTTAGTAAAAGGGCTTAATCAGCTGATTAGCAGTGCTTGGGCCCAATATCCTGTCCAGTTTATTTCCATGGCTGCAAGTTGATGGTTGCAGTGGGTTGACATCATACAGACTAAAGATCAGGAAAACCATAATTGGCTTGTTTCTTTCTCTGATACCATATGCACAGACAAGATAGAGAGGAATCTCCAAAAGATCCATCAGAATTCCAAAATACCGCTTGTTCCATGTTGCATTGACCAAGAAAGTTATTGACTCTGGTTTAAAGAAAAAGAACTTAGGCTTCATATCTTGATCTAAGGTATGAAGTTACAGGAGAAAAGGAACTGGTGTTCATTATGTTTGAAGTCCATCTACCCATATTACACATCTGAGAAGCTTTGCCATTCCTAGTCTGTGCGTGTGTGTGTGTGTGTGTCTGTATATGTATGTGTATCTGTATGTGTTTGTATATGATGTATCCCTTTTAATTTTTTACTGGAAGGCACCGATAACTTTGGTTTTACAAATGTAAGTGTGTTCCAGTCTTTTAAGATGGCGTGGGTTAAGTTACAAGTGCTTTGTTTTTCTGCAGCACTTTTTATTGAGGTATCTAAATATTTTGTGCTGTCTCATCAGCTATAGACTATCATCCAATCTGGGTCATACACTGTAGAATATTTTCTTAATTCAAAATTGATTTGATTCTGTAAACATATGCAGTACACAGCATGACACTCTACTTACTGGAGAGTTTTAAGTTTCTTTGTTTACACAATTAAATAAAAGCAATAATTGGACAGACTGATTCATTGCTTAGGGACACTTTTGCAAACAATTGATGAATCTAAATGTACCTCTCTACTTATTTAGCCAGCTTGTTTAATTTTCCTCATTGTCATTCTTTCTTTCTGTACATATGCATATACACATACATACATTTCATATGCTATTTTAATATGTAGGCTGTTTACATATATGTGTACTCATATGTAAGTATATATTTCTATGTGTTAATTATTGCATGCATTAAGGATATATTTATTTAAACAAGGATTGGTCTAGTCCTGTGATTTTCAATCTGTTGGCTGTGACCCTTTTGGGGGCCTGCTAAGCTCATCAGAATTATCAGATATTTATATTGTGGTTCACAACAGTAGCAAAATTACAATTCTGAAGTAGCAATAAAAATAATTATGGTTGGTGGTCACTACAACATGAGGAACTGTATTAAAGAGTCGTAGCATTAAAATGGATGAGAGCTACTGCTGTAGCCATTTGGCTTTTTTTTTTTTTTTTTTTAATGTGGAAACTGTTGCATGTGAGGTTAGGACAGAGAGAGGCATTTTCACATTTGAGGGAATCTTACATTTAGATTTTTATATCATTATTTAAAGGAAACTATATGAACTCCAAGAGATGTATAAGTGAAAAAGACATTCATTTATGGTATAGATGAAACTTTAAGATAAAAAAAATCATTACAATTTGGCAATGATTATTGAATTCATTACCTTCTCCGAAATATTCTCTAACATTGAGGAACACCTTCGACCAAACACTTTTTTGAACCACATTAAAGCCTACAGCTAGGTTGTAAGTAGTACTATTGTATGGTTGGGAATTTGTAGATGTATATGAATATACATGTAATATTGATGTTGGTTTTTTTCCAACATAAACATATCCAAGTGGCCACAATTCTTGCATTTTAAAATTTTGTTTCATATGTTAAGCACTGCAAAAGATGACAGTTCCTTCTCTTGTGGCTTCATGAAAACACATGCCTCCTCCCGCTGTGTGCATTTCCTGGGGGGTGGAACTATGGTACAAACAGTTGCCCTCTTTTACCCAGTGCTGATAGCTCTCCTTAACTTTATATTCATCACATAAGAAAAAGTGCTTATCATCTTAGCAGCAGATTCGGGAAGCTCATTTGCTTGGAAAGAATAGCTCTTTTGAAAAATGCCTTTGATATATGTCTGTTGTGCAAGTTAACTTCAGGCTGGCCTCTATACACACATGAGAGGCAGGAAAGAATTCCAGTAATTGTGTAGGAAGAAGGAATAGTGGCTAGCTGAGAAGAGAGAATGAATGGAGTTCAAGGAGGAAGAAGACCCCTCAGAGCTAAGAAAACTTATTACATTGTTTCCTGCACAAATTCTGCATTGCCCATAAGTGCTTTTGTGTGTGTGTGTGTGTGTGTTCTATTTTAGAATCTCAGAAAAAGGACAGATAATGGAAAGAATAGCAGTTGGAACCACACCGTGGAGCAAAGTAATTTTGTGCAAAAGTGGGTGATAGAGCAGGCCCATCAGGATAGGAAATCAGCAGTATGTGTTCCAGTCTGCTAAAGCAAGAACAAGCAGGGCCAGCATGGATTGGAGAGCCTGGATGGACTCAAAGGAAAGAATGAACATAACCTAAAGGGGTTTTATCTCCCAGGGAAAGTAACCTCGGCTCTGTCATCCACCTCCCACCAAGGCCAGGGAGTTCACCCCACTCTTCCCTGTGGAAAGCAGCTTATTAAGAGTGGGTTTAGAACCATGTTTGACATTAGGCGGATCAGATTGCAATGTTAGCTTTAGTCTACCACAGAGGGTAGTTACTATGACATATAGGGAGTTCATTGACTCCTGCCTAATTTTCTCCAAAGTATATTTGGGTTAATGATTCCAACCTTAAAGATGTAGGTGAGATGACTATGAATTCTTCCCACTAGAAGACCACATTTGGTAAGTATTCTACATACTAGCTATCACCTTTGGTAGTAGAATTATTGCAATTATGAAGAAGACTGTTCAGCCATTTGTGAGGCTATAGGAGGACCATTTGCTTTGCAGGAACAACATGATCTGGCAGTTTCACATTTGCATGGAACTTGGCAGCAATAGATCAGAACAGAAATAGCTAAAACAGTTAGACAAGGACTTAGTATTACTTCAGAACTAAACTCTGAGGTTTGCAGATACAACATCCCCTGGAATTAGCACAAAGGCTCTGGATTGGAGTGGGAACATTAAGGCATAAGTAAAGCCAGTGTGGGATAGATGCCAGAAGAGGTTCATGGGAAAGTAGAGGAACAAGTGGAATCTATGAGATTCAACACTAAAGTCACTGTGGCTTAGAAAGTTGTTTTGGTCAGGAATTTCTGAATTAGACCCTGGGGTCAGGATCTGAATGGTTTTAGGAGGAACTGGTGAGGATATAGGAAAGACAGATAAGGGGAAATGAAGTATAGTAGCCAAACAAGGGCACAGGGTACAAGGAATTATTTTGTAGGTTCTTTGAAGCTTAACATGCCAGTGATATAAGAGGAGTGGCCTTTATTACTAAACATCTGCCACTGATTGCCACCTTGCAGTACTTGATATATGACAGCAACTAGGAGCAGAATGAAAAACCTACTGGGGGCCAGTACAATTGGCAGAGCCATGATATGGTCACTCATGCCATGATATTGAGTTGGTGCCCACCAGGCTTGTCAGATTAGTTGTTAAACCAGGATACTTCAAACAGATCAGTGAGATCCATTGTTATGAGTTTCTACATGATCTATGGGTACTTTACTGCCTCAAACCCACCTCTGAGCCCTTGACTATCATCCATTAGGCTGCCAGCTATTAATCTGATTGCTCAATGTCCTGCCATATCGGAGAACGGGCTTTTAAGATACCATCTATGGCTGATGTCTTTCAGGAGATTAATATATAACTCCCATCCTTGGAAATCTTTAATGAAATTATATTCAAGTCCCTAAACCTGTTGTCAGTGAGATAATTTCCAAAGTACAAAGGCAGCACATTTTGGGATACCCATTGGTTAATTTGTTTTCCTTCCCTAGGAAGGCTTGGGTGATTTTAGTAATATCCGTGTACTGATTTAGTAAAGTGACTTTTAATAGCAAATGGGCTCATTTTTTCTTCTAAAGCTAGATGCTCAATGGAAAATTTCAGAAAAGCTTATGAATCACTAGTTACTACAGCATGGCTCATAGCTCTCCCTGTCATGTGGGGGTCTATAGACTTTCTTAGACTGACTGCCTTAGTTAGGTTTTTTATTGCTTTGGAAAAACACCATGACCAAGGCAGCTCCTATAAAGGAATGCATTTAATTGGGCTTGGCTTATGCTTCAGAGGCCTAGTCCATTATCATCATGGCAAGAAGCATGGCACTACACAGGCAGACATGATGCTGGAGAGGTAGCTGAGAGTTCTACATCCAGATTAGCAGGAAACAGGGACACACTTTCTCTAACATGGCCACACCTGCAATAATGCCACTCCCTATCAAACTATGGGGGGCATTTTTATTCAAACCACCTAATTGTCTGTCTTTATAAGCTAAATATGTCTTTTATCTAAGTTGCTAACTAACACCATTTCTTAATCTAGTAGGAAGACATACCTCGAAGGTAGATATGGAATATCTGAGGCTGTAAGGTAGGAAAGGATGTGCAGAATTCACCCCTAAGTTGTTTGTTTCAGTCTAATTCTAGTGTAGCTTGTATCATGGCTAGATGCTGCTCTGTCTTGCCTTAGTACTGATTACATATTTGATTCCCAATTAGCTTCTGTATTACTTCTATTGGATATTTATAATAATGTATCTTAGTGAGGGTTTTACTGCTGTAAGGAGACACCATGACAAAGGCAACTCTTAGTAGGACAACATTTAATTTAGGCTGACTTACAGGTTCAGCAGTTCTGTATATCATCATCAAGGAGAGAACATGGCAGCATCCAGGTAGGCATGGTGCAGGAGTAGCCGAGGGAGGGTTCTCCATCTTCATCTGAAGGCTGCTAGTAGAATACTTGTTTCCAAGTAGTTAGGACAAGAGTCTTAAAGCCAACACTCACACTGACACACTTACTCATTCCAACAGGGCCACACCTTCTAATGGTGCCACTCACTGGACAGAGCATATACAAGTCTTCTCATCTTGGGTGTATGTATGCATTTGAAAGGCTTGTCATAGATCTATAGATTTGCCCTGCACCCCTCTCCAAAACAAAAAAAGGCATGTGTGCCAGCTGCTTGTTTAAGAAGGAACTGCAGGAAGGTACTAGAAGGGATGCCAGAGGAAGTGAACGTAGGAAGAAAAGGGTATGTCACAGAGCAGTTATCATGTGGCCAATGGCATTCATCCTCTTGGGAGATTTCATGTGCAGTATTGCTAAACAAGATACCAGAAGTTTCACTCTTTGTGTTCCTTGTTTCCAGTGCAGGCTGTTGTGTTTACCTGTCTTCTCAAGGGGAATGTAGCAGTTAAAGATCTAGGTGAGACTGATCCATAAATCAGAACAAATTAGGTATAAGGTAATATTTTGTTATTACTTGGCATTCTTGACCTTTGGTTTCATAATAGCCTTTCTGTCAGTCAAATACAGATGGACTGAGAATCAATCTTTGTAAAATGTTCAATAGTTTCCTTCTACTTACAAACTCCTGGTGTTCAACTCTCCGCTTCTCCTTGGTATTCTTTCCAGTGATTTATTCTAGTGAGGACACAAATATGAAATCCCTTAGACATCTTTTCTAATGTGTTTATAGTTAATAAGAAATCAAACAAACCATATCTCTAAATTTTATTTTGATAATGAAATGACAACAAACATACTGAAAATATAGAAAATATAGCTCATTGTTATTAATGAAAGAAAACAGAGACAATTTAAATAGAAATAGCAATGGCAAAAACCAAGGAAATTAGCGGAACTGCAATGGTGTTATTGTACATTATATTTAAACTGATCAGGATGAGCAAGGGCACTAAAGGGATTGCTAGATTGGGTTATAAGCCTTGTTTTCACCTTGCTATGACCTTGTCACCTAGCACAGGGACCTTGCTCTGTTTCATACTCCTCTGGCCTTTATTAATGAAGTTGCCAAGGAGACTGAGTATCAGATGCCATTCTCTGGTACTCAAATTTAGAAAGTTATTTTGCTTCTTTTTTTCCGTAGACTTTTTTTCAGAGAAGAAACACCACTGTCATTTTAAGTTTTATATCTTCATTTCCTTACTACCAAAGCAACTTTGCAAATTTAGAAACCATTTACAAAATAAAGAGGAAAAAAATCACCCCTAGCTTCTTTATTCGGTTTTAACATACCTCTTTCATTCTTTCTTATTGAAAATACCTTCATGTAGTTAAAATTATAGTGACTATGTTTTATATTATTATATAAGATGTGAGGAAGGAATGGAAAGGATGTGATAGCTTTTTCAAATTCTGGAAAGGCTAGCACATAGAACAGATTGCTGTTTTGTGTGGATGAAGGTACCTGTAAAAAGAAGCAGAATCAATTCTATCTTAGAAGAGACATTCTCTTTTCTATGTCTTTAGAGGTGTGTTGGTACTCAAAAAGGATCAAAATGAAGGACAGAGATATGTCAGAATAAGATGCTGCTCCAGTATTGAAACACACAATTCTGATATGTTTCAGGTAAGGTCATTTTCTGACATTCCATTATCACCCATCTTTGTGAAATGTTCAGTGTTATCATTCCTTTGAAAACTCTGGTATCTATTTTGTCATTTCTGTAACTCTGGGTTGATATCTTAATGATTCCTCTAAGTAGAACAAGAAATGTGCAGTCTAAGACATGTCTGTAGCTGTTCCCAAGACAAAGAAAAAAATTTATCTGTAGATTCCACTTCCTTAATTTCTATTACCAGGTGGTTTCAACTTGATTTTCCCAAACACATTTCTTGTAGTAAATGCATAATAGCTTGTTTAAATACCATTCCACATTCCGTTTTTTACAAACTTTGCATCAGACCCCTGCTATAATTCCTGCTGGATTAATCACTGGGTATTCGATTTTGTCAGCTGGATAACACAGTTTGCAACAGGGCAAGCTATACAACCTCAAATCAACTGAACAATGCTCATGAAGGAAGTTTAAATTATTCTCAAGAAATGGGTGAAAACAAAACTCTCATTCCCCAAATGGTCCCCTACCTTCTCTTTTTCTTTTTTATCATTTCAGTGTAGTATTAAAAAATTCATTTTAGTATGCCCAGGAGTTAAATTGATCACCCCATGAAAGCCAACTCTGTTCTGCTTGAAGAACCAACTAGAAGCAGACATTTGGGTATTCAACCTCTTTGTAAGATGAGAGAGCACCAGCAAGAGGAATTAAATCCTCCACATATCGGCGCTGAAGGCAGTTAGCAAAAACATTTTCTACCAAAGTGCTTTGTAAAGGTTTTATTGAGATTTACAACCGAGAGTCTTTAGACAGCAGCCAGAGAAAGGCAGGAATTCAGGCATGATCAGGAGTAAACATCTTTAGTTTGACCCATTCCTGAAGCTTTAGTTTCTTGATATTTTATTGACTATGTACTTTATACTTTTCAATTAACGATATTTTATTTCATACAATTTCTTTTTCAATTAAAAAATGTTTATTGGTTGCTCTGCCTGCATGAATGTTTCTGCACCATGTGCAGTATATGCAGAACCCTTAGAGGTCAGAAGAGGTCATTGAATCCCCTTTGACTGGAGTTACAAATTGTTTGGGCTGCCACGTTGGTACAGGGAATTGAACCTGGGTCCTCTGGAAAAGTAAGAAGTGCTTTATACTGCTGAACTATCTTTCCAGCTCTACTTTATAAATCTTAAAGCAAGAACTATAAGAACAGGAAAGGAAGAAACAAAGCCAATTTAAAGTGTGTCAGCTCCTTTGACTGTTATAGAACAGATGACACAAACAACTTTAGTAAAAAATGATCTCTTTTAGCTCATGGGTTTTTCCATCATGGCTGAGAGGCTAGTTGGAACAGAGTTCCTCACTGGCGATCAAGAGGCAGGGAGGGAAACAATGCCTGCACTGGCTGGTGCTTTCTCTCATTTCTTTGCCCTTCTATCCTGTTTGTGCTTGAAGACTATAGGATGGAACTGCCTGCATCACCAAAGGCCTTCACCTCTTTGCTAGTCTTCTCTGGAAATACCCTAACAGATATACCCAGAGATGTGTTCTGCCAATCTTTTGCTCCCTGACCACCAGTTTAACCAAAATGACAAGGTTAGCCATCACACAAAGAAAGCTTGAAAAAGTTGACTTTATAAAGGTTGTAAAGTTACTAAGAGGTATGAGACTTGGTTTTAGACCTTATTCTATCCCCTTTCATTTGTGTTTTCTACACATCAGCTACACAATGTTGCACATATATTCTGTGGTCTTATTTTAAAAGAAATTTCCCTAAGTTATGAGGTCCATTACTATGATCTAATTAATATGCTCATTTTTATCTCAAAAGGATGCTGAATTATAAATTATATGAAACATAAATAGAAATGAAAATAAACTTGGCCCAGTGGTGGTAAATGGTTCACTATTGCCTCTGGACAGAAACAGCATGATCTTATAGGAAAAGCATGAGAGTTTTAAAACTAAAAATGGGGTCAAGCATTAGATATATGCACTTCTGTTAGATAAAATAACTGACCATTTCTATCATATCTTTTTAAATCTCTCTCGTATTTCTATTTTAGAAAAAAAATATTAAGTTGAAATCGGGTTTCATTTAGGACATTAAATTAAATGTTAAAAAAGTCTACTTATATGGGCATATTAGCCTAAAATCACACCTTTCTAACCTCGACCCACCCCCACCACAAGACAACCTGTTATTTGCAAATAACTAAAAGCCTAATACCAATTAACTAATACTAGCAATATAATGGTAACTAATAATAGGTTGGATAGTAACAGTTTTTCCCTGGCTATTGAACAAATATTCTTTTGTAACAATTTTCTAATATACCCCCAAAGAGAGAAAAATATAAGGATATGCCATCATATACCTATGATATACTCATAGCTACTGAATCGATGAAAATACTGGATCTTAGTTACAGTCTCTACAAGACTATTGGTGGGTGATGGTTGATGATGAAGTGTTAATGATGTCTAACTTCTGTTAGTAACTTCCAGATTCTGTTATTTTTAATCATTAATAGGGATGAAAACCAAATGAAAGAACAATCATCCCTTGAACAAACAAACAAAAAAACACACAAACTCTTGTTCTGCATGACTTTGCTTCTTTTCATTTAGAGGACCAATTCTGACTTTCTTGGGTTGGCACAAATCTTGGGACTTCATAGTTGAAAAGTATACTGTCCATAATTTTGCATGTATTAGCCTCCCAATATGAAGAAAGGAAGATTTTATTCTGAGTTAAATGTAGACTCACATGCAGATGTAAGGAATTTACAAATATCCCCTATACAAACTACTCAGACTTAGCTATGAATTTATTTCATCTGCCATAGAAACTCTTCAAAAATCTTGCATCTCTCACTATTACATATATTTTTGATTTCAAGATATACATTTTGATTTCCATAGCGATTGCTCTATGCCTGCATAACAATTACCAAGTAGCATCTACCAATTGTTACTTCGCTCCATTTATCCACATCTTTTATTTATTTTTTATCATTAACACATAGATTTGTGAGTATCTTGTTTTAATTATATCTGAATATTTAAAATGTTGAGTATTTATAAATACTATTACATTTAATTTTGTTGTCCTGATTCACTAAGACATTGAAATACAACTGAATTTTGTATAGCTAGCTCACATTCTAGAATCCCACTGAACTCATCTGTTCTATGAGTATGAGGTTGTAAATTTCTTGGGGCTTTCTACATAGATGATTCTGTCATTTGTGGTTATAGACTGCTTTACTTCTGATGACATGTTATTACTTTTTTCTGTTTATTTCTTCTATGTGCATTGTGCCATCTAGACACACAGGGCTTCCAGTGCTATATTTGAAGTGGCAAGAGACAATATTTTTGCCTTTTTCACATTCTTAGGGAAAATCATATCTTATTAAATGTAAAGCTAAATATAAACTATATTGCATGTACATTTTTGTCATCTTAAACTCTCCTTGGATGGCTCAAAGTATTTTTACAAGTAGGCACTAACTTTTGTTAAGTGAATGTTTTGGGACTGTTCATACAGTAGATTATATTTATCCAGTTTTGAATATTTAATCAGGCTTGTAGCCATGAAATGAACATGTGGTACTCATAAAATAGAATTCTTCACACATTATTTATTTTTGTTTGTTAATATTGTTTAAAGTCTTCTGCATCTGTGCTCACAAGTAATAGTGGGCGATCATTTTCTCTTTGTGCTCCCTTTACTTTTCTCTTTTCCTATCAGAGTTGCACTAACTTCATGAAATATATTTAGG
Organism: Grammomys surdaster; assembly: GCF_004785775.1. NCBI lineage: Eukaryota > Metazoa > Chordata > Mammalia > Rodentia > Muridae > Grammomys > Grammomys surdaster. The sequence goes on from NW_021604587.1 coordinate 9,424,520, forward strand.
AGTGGTATTTCCCCTTTTGTTTTCAGAAAGAGATGGTATATATTGGAACTATTATTTGAGCTCTTGTTCTTCTTGGGCTTGAGGCAGAGATTCTCTTTCTTTACTAATCTCCGCTGACTTCCCAGTGAGGCACCAGATTTACTGGATATCATATAAGAAAGACTTCATGGGAAGTTCTTCTGGAATGTTTTGACACTGAGATTTTTGCATTGATAGAATTTTTCAAACTCATTGTTCAAGATACACGGAAAAGGATAGGCACAATTATTGAAAAGCAATTCTCTTTGCTGCTCTGAGTTAAATCAAATAATTTGACTTTATGTGAATGCTAGAAAGGCAATTTTTAAAGCTAAAATTTACTGAACTCAACTTCTGGTGATATAAGAAGTCTCTGATACAATATTCTACCCAGGATCTTCAACTTCTCTCAGAAGTAACTCAGCTTTTATTAGGCACTTAGCAATTTTGTGGGATCTTACATTAAATAAAAACATCACCACAGAGCATTTGAACTGCTGGAAGACTGTCTTTTGCAAGTCAATCACTAGCATCAGTTACCTAGCATGAGGTAGCCTTCTTATCCCATCCACTCTAGGAAAAAAAAATAGGTCCTTATGTGGTTTTTTCATGGTCAGAAATTGTGTTTTTTCTTTCTTAGGCAAAATGAGCAAGCAAATCCTTTCTTGATGACCGTCATTCCATCTTCCATGTATCCTGGTTTTCATGTTTGTCTCCCTCCATACCATAGCATAATCTGAATCACTTGTTTCCTACTTTCCAGCACAGGGAAATATATTGCTACATATAAGACAGGGTTCAATTCCTTAACCATATACATGGGCTTAGTTATATAAAGTTTATCATCACTGTGATCAAATGTCTAAATTGACCAAAACAACTTTAGCAATAAAGACCTATTTTGTCCCATAGGTGGATATCTCAGTCCATAGTTATACTGGCAAATTATCATGGAATGTTTGTGGAAATATGTGGTGGAAAGGAGCTAACATCCCCAGTGACTATTTTTTTTTTTCAGCTAAGCCCTGCCTTCTAAAGGCATAAAATAAAGCTGGGGATCAAGGGTAGGTAATGTACTATTTGCAATTTTTTTCTAAAAAAAATAATAATTTCATACTTGAATCCTGTTATTTCTCCCAGAACAATGAAAAGGATTTTCTCTTCTTTCTGGATGGAGGATCCCCCTTCTCTTCTTCTGTCTCCTATACTTCGTGCAATCGTCTCTCAACTTCTTCATCTAAGTATTGGGTTCTTGACCTGTGATTCACAATCTCTGTGGGAGTCCAGTGAACCTTTCACAGGTTTGCTTAAGACCATTGAACAGCATATATTTACAGTGTGATTCATAACTGTAGAAAAGTTATAGAGTAGCAATGAAAATAATGTGATGGTTGGAGGTCACCACAACATGAGAAACTGTATTAAAGGGTCACAACATTAGGAAGGTTAAGAAACACTGCTCTAAGTATTTGGAACAAATCTATGCTCCGAATTATGCTAGGCAGCACTTAGGGCTAATTCCCACCTTCTGGAAACTATCTCTTTATGTTCTTTTCTCCCTTCAAGAACAGGCTTCTAGTAGACAGAATATGACACAGATTATGAACATTACTTGTAGACATAAGAACAGTAGTACATATGTTGATTAAGATGACTCATTTTATGCTCCAACTTGCTTGTGCTGGAGCTTGTCCATCCCCCAGGCTTGAAGATGACATAGAGAGAGGTTTCTCAGGTGAAGAAGACCGGAAGAAAGCTTTGCTCAAAATCCTGCTTGTATTATGATAGTCTGTGTAGAATTAAATTATATTAATATCCAAGTAGGTGATCTTTTTTCCCTATCTATCTATCTATCTATCTATCTATCTATCTATCTATCTATCTATCTTACATCCTGTTTCCACCCCCTCTCCTTCAAGTCTTCCCTCATACACCGTCTTTGCCCATTTCCCCTCCCTTTTTTCCTGAGAAAGGGGAGGAATCCTTGGGTATCAAGCCACCTTGGAACAACAAGTCACTGCAAGACTGGGCACATCCTTTTTCACTGAGAACAGACTAGGTAAACCAGTCAGGGGAATAGGATCCACAGGCAGATGGAGAATCAGGGATAGCTCACTGCTTCAGTCATTGGAGGACTCATATGAAGGCCATGTTGCACATCTGCTACATATGTGGAGGGCCTAGGTCCAACCAATGCATGCTATTTGGTTGGTGGTTCAGTCTCTGGGAGCCCTCAAGCGTCTAGGTTAGTTGACTCTATTGGCCTTCCTGTGGAGTTCGTATACCTTCTGGGTTCTTCAAACCTTCCCCAAACTCTTCCACAAAACTTGCCAAGCTCCATCTAATGTTTGGCAGTGGCTCTCTGCATCTGTTTCATACAGCTGCTGGGTCTTTTAGAGGACAGCCAAGCTAGACTCTTGTCTGCAAGCATAACAATGTACCATTAATAGTATCATGAATTGGTTCCTGCCCATGGGATGGGTCTCAATTTGGGTAGGTCATTGGTTGCCATTCCCTCAGTCTATGCTCCATCTTGGTCCATGTACTTTTTGAAGGAAGAAGTCCTGACTGCCTATGTGAAGTGGTCACTTTAGGTTCCATATCTCCTACTGGTAAGAGTCTCAACTAGAGTCACCCTCATAGACCCCCTGGAGCCTCCCTTATCCCAGGTGTCTGGCATATTGTAGAGATGCCGCAATCCCACAAGCAGACAATTTCCATTCACTCTTCTGGCCCTCTCTCCCTGGTTCTCTCCACACCTAAACTTCCCCCATTTCCCTTGCTATTGTCTCTTCCACTCAGTTCCCTTCCTCCCTCCATTTCTGATGACTGTTTTATTTCCTCTTCTCAGTGAGATTCAAGCATCCTCCCTTAGGCGCTCCTTGCTTCATGGAATTTGCAGGCAGATAGATGGAATTAGATAATATCATTCCGAGTGAGTTAACTCAGATCCAAAAGTACATGAATGGTGTGTACTCACATATAAATGAATATTAGCCATAAAGTAGAGGATACTCATGTTACAATCTGCAGACCCAATTAGATAATCTTGATAGAATATCTTTCCCCACTGTTAAAGCCTTGTATGACAGTAGCCTTGACAACTTCATGGCTGTGGTCAGTGAGAGACACCGAATCCTAAGACCCACTAAGTCACACTCACAGAATTTCAGGTGTCTCAAAACACTAAATTTTGAGCTAATTTCCTAAATGTCTCTACATAGCAAACACAGTTTCAGCTCATTAAAAAAAACCTATTCAGGAAGTCTTCCCTATCATTGTCCTGTCCGAGCGTTTAGCTCATAGAAATATGAATATAAAAACATATGCTTCTTGTGTTCTATCTGATGTCTCTTTGACCAAATGTGATTTATAATAAACCTCAAATATGAGTCTGATTAGCAAAGTGGTGGTGATGTGTGTGTGTGGCAGGGGGAGTAGGGAGTGGGAAGGAAAAGAATTAGGACTGACATTTTATGTCTTAAAAAAACTGACCTTTTGGAAAATACCACTGTGTACATTTAAAATATTAATACAGGCTCTTGCTGTTAGTAGGCAGAAGGGGTTGTTGTCACAAGTGACCTTTTATTGAAGTAAAAGAAAATTGACAGTTTTATTAGTAAGAGTATCAGATGAAAAAATGCAAAGGAGGAAGAAAAGTTGCTCCAGCAGTAACTAGTTACACAAGCTGAGTAGTTTTAGACAGCTAGGATTGTAGACAAGGTGAACCAAGATAGGACTTTTGATCTTCTTCCACTAAAGCCAGTATAAATTATGTGTAGAACTGGGGAAAGGAGAGTCCCAGGCATTCCTTTTGCAGGAGTTATATAAAAACCTCTATGTTTCTATTTTTCATTTTATTTGTGCTAACCAACACTTTTTCTCAAGAAAAAGTCATACAGAAAATTCTTGAACTTTCTATCAACATCTGTATACTTATTCAACAAATGCTTTCTAAGTCCTCATAAAATACTTAGTCTTTTTCTAGGCTCATAAATATCTGTGATTAATAAAAGAAACATACATGTCTTTCCCATGGGGAGTATGGGAAAGATAAAAAGTAATCATAGCCCGTCACAAAATCTGTAATATGCTGGAAAATTGAGATCTTAAGAAAGACTCAAAGCATATTCCTTAACTTCACGCAGTGATTTATGAAAACTCAGTGAAATTAACTCTTCTTATCTCTGGGATGAAATGTTGATCTAATCCTCAAATATTAAAAGCTTTGCATCAGTAATGAAAGTCTCATCTGCATAGACTAATCAAGATTCTTGTTGGCTGAAGCCTTCACATAACCAGCCTGTTGCAGGGAACAATTACAGTAATAGACAGCCATTTCTTTGTTTTTCACCTTGTGTGTCTTCATCCTTTCTGTCTTACATCCATCTTTGATTGCCAGTTTCTTACAGTTTTAGACATGGGTAGAGTAAAAGGAATGGTTTCCTTATGGTTACTGCCATATGTTGCCATATATGCTTTGCCATGTGCTGGGTTTGCCCAAGGCAAAAGCTTTTTGATAAGATAGTATGAAAGAAGCTTCAGAAATCCCTTACATGGAAAACACTTGCCCCAGTTCTTCTTCTTCCTCTGCATATAATTGCTAAGCTCTTTCCAGCTGAGAGTCCTTCTAGGCCAGATTAGCTTGGAGAGAATTCTCTCTCTCTCTCTCTCTCTCTCTCTCTCTCTCTCTCTCTCTCTCT
>NW_021604587.1:9429250-9444544 GCF_004785775.1 Grammomys surdaster
CTCTCTCTCTCTCTCTCTCTCTCTCTCTCTCTCTCTCTCTCTCTCTCGTGTGTGTGTGCGTGTGTGTGTGATGTGTGAGTCTGTCTGTTTGTGTGTGTACTTGCCTGTAAATGAATGTGTGAAGGCTAGGGTGTTGATGTTGAGTATCTTTCTCAATAACTAACTTCCTTCCTTTCTTTCTTTCTCTCTCCCTCCCTGCCTCCCTCTCTCTTTCTCTCCTTTCTCTTCTTTCTTTCTTTCTTTCTTTCTTTCTTTCTTTCTTTCTTTCTTCCTTTCTTTCTTTCTTTCTTTCTTTTGTTCTGTTTCTCTTCCTTCTTTCTCTTCTTCCCAAATGCTGCTCCCTTCCCAGTCCTCAAATCACAGAGTCCTCCTCTCATTCCCCTTGCTATCTCCTGTGAGTGGGTTGGAACCCCTGGGTATACCCCTGCCATGGTGCCTTAAGTCTGACAGATTAGGTGCATCCTCTTCCACTAATGCCAAACAAGGCAGCTATGGAGACTGAGCTTCACTTCTGTTACATATGTGCTAGGGGCCATGTTCCAGCTGGTTTATGTTCTTTGGTTAGTGGCTTAGTCTCTGAGAGATCACAAATATCGATGTTTGTTGACTCTATTGGTCTTCCTGTAGGGTTACCATCTGCTTTTGGGCTTTCAATCTTTCTCCTAGCTCTTCCATAAGAGTCACCTACCTCCACTTAATGTTTAGTTATGAGTATCTGCATCTATTTCAGTTCTCTGTTGCATAACGCTTCTCAGAGGACAGTTATGATAGGCTTCTGTCAGTATGTATAATAGAGTATCCCTAATAATGTCAGAAATTTGTGCTTGCCCATGGCATGGGTTTAAAGTTGGGATAGTTATTGGTTGGCCATTTCTTCAGTCTTTGTTCCATTTTATTCCTTCATTTCTTTTAGACAGGACAACTTTTGTGTCAAAGGTTTTGTGAGTGGGTTGGTGTCTTTCTCCCTCCTCTGGGAGTCTTGCCTGGCTATAGAAGGTAGCCTCTTCATGTTCCATGTCCACATTGTTAGTCATCTCAACTAAGGTCATCCAGATTGACTCCTGGGAGCTTCTTCTATCCCAGGTCTCTGGGACTTCCTAGAGATTCCCTCCATGCCCACACCCCCAGCAGCTGCAGATTTCTATCCATTCTTCTAGTCCTCTGGGCCCCTCTCCTGAGGGAAGCCACATCTGATCCTGCTTTCATTTCTCTCCTCTTCCCTCTGTCACCCAGATCCCTGCCTCCCTCTGCCTCCTATGGTTATTTTGTTTCCCCTTCTTAGTGTGATTCAAGCATCCTTTTTGTTTAGCTTCTTTGGGTGTTTGGGATGTATATTGAGTATTCTGGAGTTTATGGTTAATATCTACTTATCAGTGAGTACATAACATGCATGTCCTTTTGGGTCTGGATTACCTCACTCAAGATGATTTTTCCAGTTTTTTCCATTTGCCTACAAAGTTCATGATGTCCTTGTTTTTAACAGTCGAATAGTATTTCATTATGTAAATGAACTACCTAAGCAGAACATCTATGGCTTAGGCTCTAAGATCAACAATTGATAAATGGGACCTCATGAAATTGAAAAGCTTTTGTAAGGCAAAGGACACTGTCAGTAGGACAAAACAGCAGCTTACAGATTGAGAAAAGATCTTCACTAACCCTATGTTTGATAGAGGTCTAATACCCAAAATATATAGAGATATCAAGACATTAGATCCCAACAAACCAAATAATCCAATTTAAAAATGGGGTACAGAGCTAAACAGAGAATTCTCAACAGAGGGATCTCAAATGATCCAGAATCACTCGAAGTTCAACATCCTTAGTCATCAGGGAAATGCAAATCAAAATGCCTCTGAGATTCTACCATACACCAATCATAATGTCAAAGATCAAAAACTCAGGTGACAGCACATGCTGGTGAGGATGTGGAGAAAGAGAATACTCCATTGTTGTGATTCAGAATTTGTACAACCACTTTAGTAATCAATCTGGAGGCTTGAAGATAAATTCTATGTTCAGGATTTGTCCTACTGACAGGAAGTGTGAGAGTTGGAGTTATTTCTGAACCACTGCACTGTCTGTTTCTGTTGTAATGGTACCTAGAACAATCACAAGTGAATTCTCTGTGTGAGACTTTTTTTCTTGACTTGACATCAAGAGCAAAAAAGACTCTCCAAAAGGTTCTATGAAATCCAGATCACATGATCCTCCCTGATCTTCTCCACTCAGAGTAAGAAGGTGAAATCACATAGAAAAGCAGTAACTCCTTTCTGAAATGTTTATTCTTAAATTCTCCATAAACTTTAAAGGACAAAACAAAATAAACAACAAAAAACTGTTCTCCAAGTCTTTATATCCTTGTAGCAAATTTTACACTCTACACTTTGCAAATACTTGCAATCTATTGCTTTATTTCCAGTATCCTATGATGCTAATGAAGCAATAGACAGATTCCAGTTAATGATGATGTAAATTATTTTAAAAATTAATGAAAATGTGATATAGGGTATTATTGTGTTGATTAAAAACTCATTTAACTTCCCCAACCAAAAATATTTTATAAAAAAGAAACTAGGCATAATAGTGGCTTTGAAATGGCCTTGAGATTCTTCTTCAAACATAATTTAATACAATCTAAAGGAAGGGGTTCTAATTTCTGTTTCTCTAGCACTGTCCTTCATTCTTAACCCAGAACAAGGCAATGGAAAACATTTAGCTGATGTTTTGTTGGTGGAGTAGTTGATGAGCTGAAAGTCAGAGAAGTCCCTTCTCGTTGATTGTCTTAACTGTGGAGATGTATACCCATTTGAAATATGTCCTTCTTCTGTCAGGTTGTGCCGTTCAGCTTTTCTATTTCTTTTATTTATCCTCAGACTCTGAGAAGAATTCTTTGTGCTCAGATGCTTCCTCACAGTGCACTCAAACCTTCTTTTTCTTAAAAAAAAAAAAGTATTCTTTAAAGAATGTGTTGTACCTTTTTAGAGATGGTTAACTTTGAAGAGACTCTCAGTCTAAAGTTTGAACCTGTCTTGGCTTGCTCTGTTGTTCTTCTTTTACTGATATATTTATGGATGTGCAAAGGAAACTTGGACATTTACAGAAAACTTTATGAATATTTGAATGAATATCCATCAAGTGGAGTTAACAGACAAAGTGCTTTTATGGCAGGAAAAAATAGCTGTCATAGAACTTGGAGTCAAGTGGGAGTAGTAAGTGTAAGCCACATGAAATCCACTTACTGGAAAATAAATATATGTTTTTATGAAGGACCCTGAAGCAGCCAAGGGCCATTCTTATAGGTTATTCTTACACTAAGGTTGGTGTGAAACTTATTCCATGTCTAAAGAATTGCTGTCTTCAATTGAGCTGCTAAATAGAAGCCAGGGACAATGGAAGCTGTTCATATACTTTAAGAACCAAGAGTATGTTATTAAACAAGTTGCTTTGACATGTCATTTCAAGAATTTTAAAGAAAAATAGACAAGGAAAATAGTATTTCTCCAAGCAATGACAAAGACTGAATTAGTTGCTATGTGTTGGTTTGTGCATTGTTCCTTCCTTCAGTTTAGGTTAAATGCTAATATAATATGTATTAATCACTGAGCTCAGTAGAACTCATACAAGAAAACCATAGCCCGCTTTTGATCCTGCAAGGCAAAAATGTTCTTATTTCATTTTATGTAAAATATCTAGTACTTGGGACACACTAAGTTCAATAAGCTGTATTGTCGTCTGTTTATGTGACTTTCTAAATGTAACAACTAAAAGATTTTAAAGTTATACAGGTAGATCACATTTGCCCCCATTGGTCAATGTTGGGGCATGTACAGAAGTGAGGTTCCCTACTACAACTGTTCATTAGCAGCTTTATGTACACTGTTAGCAGTCCAGTGCTTGTCATTCAGATTTCTAGTATAAATATATGCTCTCAAAGTCTCAAGTGCTTTAATGAAAATTAATATGCTAAAGAAAATTATAAGTTAATTTTCTTAGACAAATGTATGGTGAGCTTTAAGGTTGGTTGCCTTTTGGAGGTATTATGAATTTCTGATTCAATATCTGGGTATCTTCATCTAGGTCAAGAATCATAAATGCTTGTCATGGGAAGCATCAACTGTAGCAGCAAATTTCAGAAAAGCAAAGAAGAAAGGGTGATTGAGTATGGTTGGTGCTTGTAGACACAGCTGAATGAGTTGGCAGTGAGCCTCTCCAGAGATACACAGCCGTCTGTGAAACTGCTTATCACTGAGCACCAGTTACTGATGAAGCCATTCTTTATTTTCCTCAGGAATTTTTGGTGAGAATTGTTATTATGAATGTTTGTAGGTTCTGAGTACTTTAAAGTCCAAAATCTCTTTGTTTCTTTGTAATAAATTGCTTATGTAAATGATCAGAGCTATGGCCCTTTCTGTATCTATGCTACATATCAGAGAGAAGGAAACTGCTTCTGCTTACTATGAATCCAATCTGGCTGCTGAGTTGCTTTGCTGAATATGACAGTCAGTTAAAGCCGGAACATAGAACTAGATATTATATGCTTCTATCTTTCTCTCAGAACACCTGTCTCTAGAACACATGGCTATTGGAAGACATGTGCATGTGGAAAAAAAATTAACTGCCCTAATACACAATCCTTCTCGGACAGCCAGCCCCAGTCACATCAAAACTGGCTTTGGACACACTAGTCAGTTTGGCTGAATTCAGAATAACTTCAATTACTAACCACATAAACATGGGAAAATTAATGTTTTATCCCACCAAGTATTAGGGTTGTTTATTGTATAGCAAAATAAAATGAAGACTTATTGCTAATTACTTGATGCCCCCCTTTCAGGAGAACCCATACTCCTACTATTGATTAGATTATCTGTAACACTTTGGCAGCAAGCTCATTTGAATATTGAAATAGATATATTGTCTAGAAAACAATTTATATTTGGATGATAATGAGAACTTAGAAAACAATTAAGGAGATCAGATGCTAGGAGGAAAGTGGACATAGATGCTTTTACTGACGGGTAAAGGTTTACAAATTTTTCCTTCATTATATGTGTTATCATTGAAAAATATATTACAAATAAATAGATGAATAAATAAATAAATAAACACATAAACATGCCTTTATACCACATGTCTGGTGATTTTGAGCATCTCAGAATGTTTTCTATTGTTTTACTACACCTTGCACAGATCTGAGTTCAGCCATTAAACTTCATTCCGTAGCAGACAAATTGCTACTATTATTTCCATTTGAGTGGGATAATGTCATAGTCAGGGTATTCTTTAGAGTTTTTCCCTCTTGGGGGAAATTTTGCCCTTCTCTAATGTGGCTAGGATTGAATATGAATGTGAAATAGGACACTTGGCTATAACTAGAGGCTTGAGAAAATAACCATCTTCCTTCAACTGTATAAGAAAAGAAGACTCTCAGAAAAATAGTCCTCTAAAATATGTTTTTATAAACTATTCCCTGAGTGGATATTTTATTTTATTCTTATAACAAAAATGAATGTAGGGCAGGTGTTCTAGGCAATAGTTCCCATGGTGCGATGGCGGGTGGATAAGGCTTATGGAAGAGATATGGTGACAGAAGACAGGCATGCATTGGAAGTGCTAGGGGAGAAAGTGAAAAGCTGAGGTGAATGCTAAAGAATGCCAGCTTTACACCCCACTCAGGGCAAATGATGTCTCTAAATACAGTGATTGCATGTCTTGAGGAAGCACCAAAGAGCTTGAACAGTGTATTTAGCAATCTAAATGGCTGATATAGTCACGGTATGAAAATGAGATTAAACCTCAATCTCAACGCACATTTTATGAACTTGTGGGGAGGGATTAGAACCACTCACACATGAAACTAACTGTGATACCTAAGATTGCATAAATTCTGATAGTGTAATGGAGGTTGAATTCAAGCTGTTATATGATCTATCAGTCAATCATTCCTAAGTTTAGTTAAGTGTCACAGCTCCTGACAGAAAAGGTACAATTTAGGGTGCAAGGTTTAAATACCAATCCTCTGAAGAGAAAACAAAATCTCATTTTAATCTCCCTATGAGTACAAAGATGTAGATCACACTTTGTGATTCATATAGGTGTTTTAGAAGCATTCTCACGACTTGATGCTGTAGCTCATGTGTGCGGCAGCTTGGAGACTGATAGCATGTTATTAAAGTGACTTATGAATCTTCAGCCTGGAAGGTAGGAATATTTAAGAGTTGTTCAGCTTCACTCACTCCTCCCTCCCTCCTTCCCTTTTCTTCTCATGTGAAGAAATGATATCCTACAAAACGGTAATTCCTGATGTGTTAAAAGAAAATTCTTTATGTTAGATACTAGGTCAGTGGTTCTCAACCTCCCTAATGCTGTGACCCTCTAATAGAGTTCCTCATGTTGTGGTGTCTCCGAACCATAAAATCATTCTTGTGGCTACTTCATAACTGTAAGCTACTTCATAGCTTTCCTAGCTATGAATCATAATGTAAATATCTGTGTTTTTGATGGTTTTAAGTGGCCCCCATGAAAGGGTCATTTGACTCTCAAAGGGTCCCAACCTATAGGTTGTGAATGATTGCACTACATTGTGCCATTCCAAGGCCAAGTATCAGAGTGTTGGAATCATGTGGCTTACGCTATTCACTTCCAGAAGCTGGAGAGGTATTTGCTAAGAATGCAGTTATATGTAATGGAACATACTTATATTGGCTTTAGGATAACATCAGTCAAACGTTGTCTCATAAACCTCCAAAAGAAATACAGCCTTTGTTGTGAGGTTTGTGCGATAAGTGAATTAGAAGAGCAATGTTGTAAAATGCGTTTTTGATCCCAATGAGTCTCCCCGAGAAAAGTCTTACCATGGCGGAGCCAGTATTGAATTCAGAGAGACAACTGTTGAGAGCTCAAAGAAATATTTACATTCTACCTATAAGGAACGGAGATTGTTTAATAAAAGAAAGCCAGAGGAAAAATGTGTCACCACAATAAAACAGTATACTAACGGCATACCAAATCTGAGTTTGACAATAGGTTCCAGGAACATTATTTTTCTTTGAAAGTGTAGCGTAGTGTTACTAATATCTGAAAAATTTTAGAACAGAAGTGCTTAGAATTGGAAGGTCCCTGTCATGAGGGTGCTGGGAAAGTAGTGTGGACTTAGGCTGAAATTATTTTTACTGTCCAACACAGTAGCTTTGAGCCCAAAGGGCTGCTCAATGCAAAAGTAAGTGTATCAAGTTAGTGAAATAAACCAGACTCAGACAAGTGTCACTTCTATCACATAAAAGGAAACTAAGAAAAATATAAACATACCTAAGAGCATAAGAGGAATTACTGGGAATGAGGTAGGAGTACACATGTTGGGGGCAGGTAGGTGTGGAGAGAATGGATTAACATGCTTGTTGCATGGAATATGCTTCTATAAGTATCCCAGTGAACTTCGTTCATTTGAAAACTATTATTAATTACAATAATAATAAATGAACCTCTTTCAAGATGCAAAATCAAAGAAATAAATACATTCAGGTAAAAAGGAAAAGTGGGGAAAATGTAGCTCCTGATCCCCACATTTCAAATGCTTCAGTGCTCTCTTCCCTAGCCACATGCATATTCAGTGCTTACATGTGGTTGGTTGCTACTATATTTGATAACACATGCATAGATGGTTCCCAACATCATTTTCAACCTTTAGAAGGTACAAAAGGAATTGTTCACCTTCAGAAATAATACATACATGAGGACTGTCTAGATCATGCAGTGGGTAAAGGCACTTGGATACCAACGTACTAATTTGAGGTTTTTCCTAGAATCCAACAAAGCAACAGGAAAAACCTGACCTGAAGAATGGTCTTTGACCTCCACACACAAGCTATGCCATGTGTTGTCCATGGATATGCATCCACATATACACACAATTGAAAACAACAAACTAAGGTGAAGGACAAGCCACAGAGAAGATCTGCAAGGTTGTCTGCTAAACCTACTCCTCCAAAGCCAGAGCCCAAGCCTAAAGTGGTCCCTGCAAAGAAGGAAGAGAAGGCACCCAGAGAGAAGAAGGGGAAAGCCAATTCTGGTAAAGATGAGAATAATCCTGCAGAAAATGGAGATGCCAAAATAGACCAGGCACCGAAATCTGAAGATTCTGGAGATGCCAAGTGACGTGTGTGCTTTTTTGATAATGGCATACTTCTGGTGACTGTAAAGTTTGAAACACTATTTTTTATCAAGTTTTATAAAAATGCAGAATTTTGTTTTACTTTTGTTTAAGCTATATTGTTAGCCCACAGACATTTCATTGTTGGGGAGAAGGATCATGTTCACTAAGAAAATATCTCCCAAGCTGAATTGAGGACAGTAAACCTCTTTCTCTGATAATTTTGAAAGGCTCCTGTTGGCTCCCAGGAGAGACATCCTGGTCTAGACATAGATGGCCACCAAGGCACAAAATGCCTTGTGGTCTGGGAAAACTCTAAATTCATGTTTATATCCTCTTCCCCATGTACCATCAACATAGACTCAATTCCCTTAAATCCAGAGACCTTTTGGAACCTGGCCCCCAAAATTGGTTTTCCAGTGTATAGGGTGATGTGAACTTTGCAGTGACTTCATCGAATGTTCTTAGAAAAGTGCTGGTTCCTTTTATAAAAGATTGTGGATCTTCAGAATGATAATTCTGCCATGTTCATTTCCTGAAAGTCAGGGTCGGCTTGTGAAAAGTTGTTAAACAACATCCTTAATGTGAAATGTCAACCCTCACTCTAAGCTACTTCCCCTTTTCAAAGCATTGAATGAAGATTTCATTGGGTTTTATAGCGGCTTTCTGATTTTGGTAGTCTATACAAAAAGGGAATTTGGAAGTTCTTGTATATTGTTGATTGTCTGCCCATGTCTTGCCTGAAATATCATGATTGTTAATGAAAAGAATCTTTAATAAAGCTGGTTACAGTTAGGCTTGGAAAGAAAAGAAAATATAAAACAAATTAAAAGGAAAGAATGTTTGAATTTTGATCTTTTCTGAACTCAGTGGTATACTTCTCGTCCTTGCTCTTGTTGTGGGGCATCAAATAGCCAGCAGTCTATAGTGGACCATATTGCCAATCTGGATGATGGACAGGTTAGGTATATTAAGTCAAATTTTGACTAGGGATGTTTTGACTTTACAGTGTGTAAGTTGATGGGCTGCAAATGTTTCATTAGTTGAGAACCATCATCTGCTAAAAATTTCTAGAATACAGTTTTATGATCTCCAAGATTTATATACCTCTGCTTCTTTTAAGTTACTTATTTAAAAATTATATATGTGTGTATGTCTGTTCATCTAAATAAGCACCCTGAAATAACTTTCCAAAAATCAGATGATACAACAGAAAGGTTTCAGCAAAAAATACCAGTTCAGGCTTGGACAGTCAGAAGGATGATGTTATAGCAACTCAGTATGTTAGGATCACAGTGTGGAAGGCACCAAGGGTGAGAGAATTTTGTCTCATAGTAGTGGAATTTCCATCTTGATCAGGTTTTCCACATGAGTGTGGCATCAACAGGAGACCAAGAGGGGCCTCTCAGCTTTTCTACAACAAAAGAAAATAGCATAAGTAGATGCCTTTCAGTAAAAGACAAACTAAAAAATGTAACAATTGTTGCTCATTCAAATGTAAGGGCTAAGAGCCCTGAAACAACTTTCCAAAAAACCAGGTGGGACAGCTAGCAAAGAACTGTAATTCTGTTCTTACAAAAGTAGGATAGTACACTTGTCAACTTGAGGTACTGTAACTGAGAATTCTACATTGAGTGGCTTATAAACAAAAATTAATTTGCTTTTTGACATTAATTGTTTTATTCTTGAGAATTTCATAGATGTATACAATGACACATGATCATAACCACCTCCCCCTCTCATTCCTTTCCAGCTTCCTATAGGTTTCCCATACCCATTTCTCTATGTCCCATTAATTCTAAGTGCAATCTTTTAAAACCAAGTAATGATGACCTTATGGGTATAGATAGAAAATACCCACTGGAGTATGTGACCAAACATTTAAAAAATTGATTCTGTTCCTTGTTCCAGAAACTATCAACTACCAATAACTTCTTAGTAAGGGATGGATCCTGGGGAGCACCCCTCCTATTTATCCCAAAACTTTGTGTGAGCTCATTGTCTGCAGGTCTTATACAAGTGATCACAAAGTTTACTTTGTAATTCTGTGAGTTCATGAATGAGATGGTTACATCATCCATGAAGTTTGCATTTCCTAGCTCTATCTTACCAGCTGACTTTTTTATTCTTTCTACCTTCTCTTCTGCAATGTTCTTTGAGCCTAGATGGTGGTACAGGGGTGAGATGAGGTTGAAAAAGATATCCCATTTGAGGGTGAGGTCAGCCTCATTCAGAAACTAATTTTTTTTTGCATTTCTAGAGAATGGAAAGTCCAAGATCAGAGTGCTAGTAATGTAGGTTTCATTCTAACACTGATTTTTTTTTTTGAGTTAAAATTACTCATTATCTCGTGTACTCACATGATCTTTTCGGTACATTGGCATACAAATAGAAAGTAGGAAATAGAGGAAGATCTTAAAAAAGATGCACTTTCTGATTCTGATGTCTCGTTCTGTATGGATACCAATCCCATTATGAGGGTCCAAGCCAAATTAGCTAGTATTAGTATATTAATACTTTTGCATTTAAGACTTTAATATATAAATTTCAAAACATGTAGTTCATTTCATTGCACAGAGAAAGGAAGCTTTGTGCAATGTCTGTCATGCAGGGGCAGGCAACAGATGATATTATGCCTGTTGTCTTCAAGGGCAGAGCAGGAGGAAGTATGGACTTTGGAATAATCATTTTTAGAACTTTGTCATAATTATAGAAGCACTGGGATGTGAAAAGATGCACAAAACTGGGTGCTGTTCTTTGCACTCAAAGAACAACACTTATGAGAGTCAATAATTGTAAACTTCTGTTATACTTTATTTTACTAGATACTATATTGAATATATTTTATAAAGATATTCACTGTACATTTATTGTGCTATTTTAATATGACATATTTGATCAATGAACATTTGTGTGATACTACGATCTGGGCACATTTGTAAATGCTTTATAAATATCAACTCATTGAATCCTCATAATAATCCCTGTTCACACGCCTGTCAACTTAGAAATAAAGACTGTGTGGCTCAGAGTTAAATGTTTTTGAATCTAGAAACAGTTCTGCAGAGACTGACACCTCTGTTTTGAGAATCCTGGCTTCTCACCAGGCCACTCTCCGAGTCCAAACTTCCTGCTTGAGCCTCCAATGCCCTCCTTGCTGGTTAAAAGGATAGCTTCCTAGAAAGGGAAAGACCATTTATTCAACTGGAGCAAAGGCAATGTCTTCTAGTTCTTTAAGAAAAATGTTTTCTGTCTAGAAGTTCTGGCCATCTCCCTGTTTCCTTTCATTTTCATCTGATGCCACTGTCAATGGATTTAGCCTTGGGGAAGTTTACATTGAAATTCTCAGCCTCCCTTTGGAGTTGGGTAAACCATTGGTCCAGAGAACAAAGAGTTGGGCCATTTTCCAGTTTTTAACTAATATATAATTCACCCATCATATAACTCATCCTATAGGTCCCATACTCTAGCCTTCAACTTAGTCCATTATCTCTATCCTCCCTCTGTGCTCTCAAGCTTTCCACCACCATGAAGAACGTCATGGGACTGTGAAGAGCAAATGTGCTTAGGCTCAAAGTTTGGGTGTTCAGATCCCAGATTAGACACCTGAAGTGAAGAAAAGAGGCCCATTTAATGACCTGGCAACAAAAACAGCCAAGAGATGGGGAATTGTTCTGCAATCCCTTTCAAGGACACATTGACTGGACAACCTCCTGCTAGGCCCCTCCTTTCAAAGTCTTCACTCCCTCTCAGTGATGGCATTCCTGAGGACTAAGCCTCATATCATCCCTTGGATGACATAAAGCTCCACACTACAGCACACAAAAACACTAATCTGTTTTAAGACACTATGAATTTTTGGATTATGGACATTTTATATAAAAATGTCACGCAGTTATTCAGCTTTTGATGTATGGCTCGTTTAGTTTAACACAGCATTCTCAAGACTCCTCGGTGTTATAGTGTCATCACGCCTCTATTATTTTTAATAGTATTCTAGTATAAGGCTAAAATACATTTTATCTATTAATCTAGCTAATAAATATTGAGATTGTTTCTGCTTTTTATCAGTATGACTATTCCAGATTTGACATCTGTATATCTGTTTTGAATAGATGTGTTTTTAACTCTCCTGGATATATTTCCAGAAGTGTAATTGCTCAGTCATAAGGCAACTCTATGATTAACTTTTTAAAGGATTAAAAAATATCCTGATAGAAATGTAGGAGTGTTCTACTTTCTTTATGTTCCTGACAGCACTTGACATTCTTGCATACATCCAAAAACAATCTGGTTATGATTTAATTTAAAATTCTATGAAGATTAGCCACATTGACTACTTTCAACTGTTCACTAGCTATTCTCATGTTTAATTTAGAGCAATATGCATGTATTGAAATTATTTTGTCCATTTTTGAATTGTGCTGCTTTTGTTATTGGTCTAAAGGGGTATTTTACATTATAAATACATTTTATCATAGAAATGATGTTAACATGTTTTCTTCTATTTACAGGTTATCTTTATACTGCTTATGATGTATTGTAAAGCATGTACCTTTTAAAAGCTTGACCCAATCAAAACATAACTACCATTTTCCTCAAACACCTATGCTTTTGTTGTTCTATTTGGGAGTTCATTGTCTTTGCCTAATCCGAGGTCATGACGATGTCTATCTAGGCTCTTATATATTCAATTATTGTGACTAGGTCCATTTTTGAGTTGGATTTGGGAAGGGGCGTGGGCAGAGTATGAAATAGCTCCCAGCACTGTTCTTTTCTACATTAACTACTTACTTTAGATCTTTCTGTTAGAAGTATTTTCCTTGGTCTTTGTTAAACATTATTTCACTGTAAACATGTTTATTTATCTCTAGACTTTCAACTTTATTCTATTAATTCATATTTTTATCATTGTGAACTTACACTGTGCTACTGATTATTGTGATGTCTTGAAGTAGCAAAACTAAGTATTTTAATTCTTTTTTATTCTTCAAAATATTTTTTCTCAAGTACAGGTTCCTTGAATTTCTGTGTGAGTTTCATAGCCAGCAAGTGAATTTATACAACATGAAACCATGAAGGTGTAGTGGAAATGGTGCTGGATACTTTCCCAACATTCCTGTCATGTGCTGAACTATGCCAAAACCCTTCATCCTAATTTCATGTATTGATACAATAATACCTTGTACTTTAAAATGTCATTTTTTGTGAGTTAAGTTCAATTCTGAGACATAGTTCATGTTCAATATGGTCATTCGCTCAACTTGTAATCTACTCCTAAATAATTTGTACATGGACACACAGTAGTAAGACCATGTGGTAATACAGAGAGTGGCTGAGGGAATAGGAGAAGTAGAATGACAGCTCACTGAGATTAATATTTGGGGAACACTATTGAGGTTTGCTTCCCCTTAAAGTAAAGCCTAGGACAAAGACTCTTGTAGAGTTTATTGGAACATAAGACAGTAGGCAGAAGTGAGGAGTAAGAAGGGGAGGGTGGAACAGACTATGAGTGTGCTCTGTTCCCTTGATGTGGGAAACTAGTGCTTGAGTTCTGTAGACCTCTGATACACCTCCAAGAGTGCCTCTCAGAAATGCCCCCCTACCCCTGTGGTGTGACATTTAATCTCCCTTTCTCAACGCTTATGAACTTTATCCATTTGAAAGGGCTATCTGGTGGCTTGAACATTCACTGTAGCTTGCAAATATAATTTTAGACAAAATTTGTGAGGAGAAGAGAGCATCAAACAGAGGAAATAAATGTTGTCTGTTATAGAGCCTTCCTGAACAGAAAGATGCCAAAAATGATAAGCATGCATTAAAACAATGATTTTCAAAGTGTGGTCATCTGGCCAACTAGTTTGGTGTTTCTTGAGCAGATATTAAAGCGATAATTTTTTATTGCATCCCAGACTAACTGAATAAGAAGTCTGTTTTTATTCCCAGTAATATCTATGAATTTGAATACATTTTCTAAACAATTTTAATATATTCTAAAATTTGGAAGATTGTATATTTTTGTGTATGCATGTTTTTATGTGTGTGTGTGTATGTTTGTGTGTGTGTGAAAGAGAGTTAGAGACAGAGACAGAGACAGAGAGAGATAGAGACAGAGAGGCAGGTAGATAACAGATTGGTAGATAGATGATAGATAGATAGATAGATAGATAGATAGATAGATAGATAAAGTTGAGAGAAAGAGAGATGAGATATAGAACAAAAGAGGATGTAGCCCCGTAATTATGTATTAATTAATTCAATAAATTTTATTGAATTTTTATTATTCAAGGAATATATACATTATGCAAAAGTTGACAATTGCTTGGGAAAACAGACTCCCCACAAAAGTAAATAGTTACCAGTCTCCATTTCAGTGAATAACTTTAGAGTTCGTGAATGCCTAGGGTTTTACAAGATACATTAAAAAGTGACCAGGCAGATTACTTGGAGTTTTATCACATTTCTGTATCTTCCCTTTCCATGATAAAAAATGACATAGCCAAGTCTTAGGTATAAAAAGCATATCAGGCCCATAAAAAAGATAGGATCTGCCAAGTAGTTAACCATTACATTAAAAATATGAGACTTTATTCAGCTGTGTTTCATAGACTCTAGTGACTACAGCTGAAAGGTAGAAGCTTGCCAGTCTCCAGATTTTGAACAAACACAACACCTCACCCTCCAAACCCAGATTCTCAGGAACAAATGAACACGAGAATGTTTCTATTCAGTTTGAATGAAAGGAGAAATGGTATTTCTTTTGAGATAGTACATAATTTAGAGTTATGAATTAAACACTAATCTAAAAACCACTCTTGCTTCCTTGGTAGAGAAAGCATTATATGTCTATAACTGGCAAGACTTTTGCACAAACCAGGTTTCTATGGGACTTGGTGATCATGAAGATATTACTCCAACTTTCTGTTCTTCTTTGCTTACTTGTGACTAATGAACTGCCAAATCTTACAAAGATGATTTGCCTAGAGTCACACTGGTTTTGGGAGCAGGGTTGTCACTCTGGCTGAAAAAAAAGTACTTCTGATTTCTAGCTGCAAGACAGAGAGTAGACCCCTTTCTTTCCTTCCTTCCTTCCTTCCTTCCTTCCTTCCTTCCTTCCTTCCTTCCTTCCTTCCTTCCTTCCT
>NW_021604587.1:9444644-9460893 GCF_004785775.1 Grammomys surdaster
TTCCTTCCTTCCTTCCTTCCTTCCTTCCTTCCTTCCTTCCTTCTTTCTTTTTGGTAAGGAATTGTTCATTGAGAGAACATTTTTTACCTTTTTGACTTGATATGACATGCTATAAGATGCTGAGGTTTTAAGGCATGCCTACTATGGCTATAAGTAGAATCTTTCTGTACACATTTCAACACTTGGTCTTTTCTTTTCTGTGAGTTAGATTGGGGATGGCTCTGTATGACAGTCACAATATAAGAGTGGTGTGCTTCTAGCCAGGGACAGAATCTCATGAGACAGAGAAAATGAAAGACATGAGCTCTTCAATATGTAGTGTGGATCATGTCAGGATTACTAGCAAATAAAAATGTATACAGCAGGGACAACATGCTAGCAGAGATTAACTTTCTTTTCTTTTTATTGGCTGTGCACAACAGAGACATGATAACTAATTTTTGAAGCACGGGTCACTATCCGGTTTATCAACCATGACAGAAAGCAAGGGTGTGTGTGTTTGTTTATGTGTGTGTGTGTGTGTGTGTGCGAGCATGCACTCACGCAAGTGTGTATGATTCAAATGCTCTTGTGAATTGAGTAGATGTTTTTAGACAGATAATGTTGGAGATCTAAAACAAGGAGCTACGGAAAGAGAAAAACAGAGAAAGAGGAGTCTTGGAAGATTCTGACATTTGAATTGACTTAATATATTAGAGCACAGGCCATCATTCTAGTTTAACTTTCCCCAATATAATTACACTGTAGTCATGCTAATGAAGTATCCTCCATCAATTATACTGCATGCCTTTGAAAAATTTTGGGTCTATGACAAGTTGTGTAAGATTCATACCATTTATAAAATAGTGATGCTTATTTTATTGATGTAAATATTACTAACATAATATAGACATAAGAAAGCCCATATCTGTATTCTGGTGATAACTTGGAATATAATGGTAGAGTGGTAAGCCTTATTACCTATGTAAACTCTAACACCAAATTGTACCTGTCATTATGCAGGTATCCTTATGAAAACAAAAAGGTGAAAATGAATGACTGAAGTTTCTCTTCCTACAAACTTACTAAGATATTAAAAAAACTAGACTGTTGAATATTTGTGATAGACAAACGGACCAATAAAACAGAAGTGAGTATCAAGATATTGACTCACATAATTTTAATCAATTGAACTTTGTAATAAGGAACACTGGATTCAAAACATTCACTTTATCAAATAATTTTGGAATAGTTGGACCAAAAAAACAAAGCAAAAACAAAAAACAAAAAACAAAAAAAATCCAAACAAATCCAGATTCTAATCATTCTACCTTTAATGTATCAACTAAAATTAATGATACATGTAAGTATAAATCATAGATCTAAGTATAAAGTGCAGAATTCTAATATACTAGAAAATAATATAGGGAAAATCTAGGTGTACTTGAGTTTGGCAATGACTAAAATATAGCAAAACAACATGACCGAGGAGAGAAAAAAAATTGAGCTGGAATTCTTAATATGAAGAACTTCCACATAGGAAAAAATATTACCCTTAACGTGAAACAGTAAGTCATAAATAGGGAGAAGATATCTTGAAAATACGTATCTAGTAAAGTATGGTGAGTTCATAAAACTCAATTCTAAGGAAACATTCTAATCATGAACAAAAGGCATAACAGAAACTTGACTAAACACACACTAAGAAAAAAAAATGTGTACATGTAAAAATATCAACATCATTTTTCATTAAATAATTTCAGATTGAAACCAAGTATCACTCCATATTTCATAACACAATTTATATTGAAAATATTGACAACACCAAATATTACAGAGATGTGGAAAAGCCTTATTCATTGTTGGTGAGCATGCAAAGTAGCACAGTTACTTTGGAAGAGAAGTTGATATTTTCTAATAAATCTGAGTACACTTTTACCTGGGATCCAGTCACCATATTCTTTGGGATTTCCTCTGTTGAGTTGAAAAGCTCTCACAAATATTGCATATGCCTGTAGGTGTGCTGTATGCATGTTTTACCATGTTGAACCTATGTCTATATATTTTTAGTTAAGGTTTTCTATCTTGAAGGTGTGTTAAACTTTGTCAAATGAGATAATCATGTGATTTTTGTCTTTAAGTCTATTTATATGTTATATTGGATTTATTGATTAGTGTGTTTGGACCCAATATCATATCACGAGGATCATAACCTACTTGGTCATGATAGTAATCTTAGTGTGATCTTGAATTTGGTTTGAGGGTATTTTATATCCATGTGCTTCAGGTAAATTGCTTTATTGTTTTCATATATCTCTGATTTTATTTGCAAGAGGCTTAGATTGGCAGTGCAGACTGAGTTTGGAAGTATTGTTTCTCTTTCTATTTTGTGCAATAGTGTGTGTCAGCCTGACTGAAATCTATAAATAATTAGGAAAAGAGAATCTAAATTGAGAAATTGTTTCCGTCAGGATGGATTTTAGGTGTGTTGGGGACAATATTTTGATTGTTAAATGATGTAGGAGGACCTACTCCACTGTGAGCAGTTTTGTTCTTAGGCAGGTGGGCCTGGGGTGTATAAGAATGGTGTTCTGGGGCTGGTGAGATGGCTCAGTGGTTAAGAGTACTGACTGCTCTTCTAAAGGTCTTGAGTTCAATTCCCAGAAATCACATGGTGGCTCACAACCATTTACAATGTGATCTGATGCCCTCTTCTGGTGTGTCTGAAGACAGCTACAATGTACTCATATACATAAAATAAATAAATAAATCTTTTATTTATTTATTTTTAAAAGAATGGTGTTCTGAAAACCAACCAGGAAGCACCATTCTTCCATAGTTACTGCTTCAAACATCTGCTTGATTCCCTGCCTTGACTTATCTCAATAGTGAAAAGTATCATATAAAATCAAATGAATCCTTTTCTTCCTCAATATGTTTTTTTTTATCATGTTGTATATCATAGCAATAGAAACCAACTTTAACAGTTTGAGAAGCACTAGCATTAATGTTAGATAGTCCTTAGATTTGATACAATTCAATAATAATTCTGTTCAACACTGGGCTTCTGTTTGTAAGAAGACTTGACTGCCTTTCTTGCTATGCATCTGTTTAAAATTGTCTATATCTCTGAGTTTTAAATTGACATGGACTTAGAATTTGTTCGTATGTCCAGGATTTCTACCTTGCTGGAGTATGTTTCCAAAGGATTCCATGATGAGCTACTGGATTTTGTTAGAGTCTATTTTAATGATTTCTTCTCACCTCTCTATTAATTTATCTCCCCCTCTTATCTTTGGTTAGTTTGTCTTGTGATTGGTGAGCTTTGTTAATATTTTTAAGGAACCACAAGTTATTTAATTGAATCAGTCTATTTTCCTTTCAGTCTCTACTTCACTATTTTCTTCCCTCATGTTTACCTTTTCTTGACATATGTTATATTTGGATTTCTTAGCTTTTGTAGAGGCATGAGGCATACTGTTAGCTTGTTTATTTGAGATTTCTCTGATTTTTAGCATGTACACTTAAAGATATGACGCTTCCTCTGAGGATTGCCATCATTTTATCCTTAAGATTTGCTTGACTGTGTGCTCAATTTCATCAGCTTTTTAGAATGTTTTAATTATTTCCCTGATATTGCCAATAGTCGATAGCTTGTTCAAGAGTATTGTTTGTTCCCCAAGTAGCTGTGTGTTTTCTGATGTTAATCTTACTATTGATTTCTAGATTTTGATTCCTTATTGTGGTCAGATAAGATGAGGAATGGCAGTTATTTTATCTTTTAAAAAGTATTAAGGATCAATTTGAACTTATAATGTGTTCAATTTTAGAGAAGATGCCATATGGTAGTGAGAAGAATGTGAATTTTTTTTCTTTTCTTTTCTTTTCTTTTTTTTTTTTACCTGTACTATGGTATGTTCTGTAGATATCTGAAAATCTAGTTGACCTATGGTGTAATTAATCTCTGAGCATCTTGACTAGTATTTAATTTGGTATACCTATCTAAATATGAAAATCAGACAGGAATTCTCCTACTATTATTGTGCTAGGATCTTTGTATTCTTTGTTTTTTACCTTTGGATGTTTTTTATATAAATGAAATTGGAGCCCTGAAAATTCTTTGCATTAATACTTGTAAGGGATTATCTTCTTGATGAATTGATTCTTGTTAATATGTAGTGACACTTTTTCTCTCCTCTGACAAATTATGGCTTGTACCCTACTTTATCAGATATGAGAATTACTGAGACAACTTGTTTGTTGCTTTAATTTATTCTGTATTTTGGTGTTCAATCTTTTACTCTCATTTTTGATTGCCTTCCTTTGCTATGCAAGTTTCTTGGAGGTGATAGATAGTTAGACCTTCTTTTCTTTTTAACTTTTATTTATATGTGTATATGTGTGTGTATATTTATGCATCCCTGTGTGCTGGTGCCAGAGGAATCAGAAGAGGGCTCAAATGCCCTGAACCTGGAGTTATGGGCTATTGTGAGCTATTGATGTGGGTGCCAGGTACTAAAGTCGGGCTCTCTGCAAGAGCAGCGAGTGCTTTTAACTGCAGACACATCTTTTAAGTTCTAAATATTTATTTTAATCCAGTCCTTTAGCCTGAGTCTTTTAGTTGGTCCATTACAGCTCCTTGAATTCAAGGTTATGATTGAGGAGAATTTGCTATTGTTCATTATTTATTGTTTGTTGCTATGCTGGCTGGTTTTATGAATCAACTTGACTCAAAGTAGAACCATCAGAGAGGAAGAAGCCCCAGTTGAGATAATGTCCCTATGATATCTAGCTGTAAAGCATTTTCTTAATTAGTGATAAATGTGGGGAGGATCCAGTTCATGGTGGGTGTTGCCATCCTCATGCTGGTGTTTCTGGATTCTGTAAGAAAACAGACTGTACAAACCATAGGAAGCAAGACAGTAATCAGTACCCCTCCATAGATTCTGTATCAGCTCCTGCCCCCAGGATACTGCCCTGTTTGAATTTCTGTCCTGACATCAACACTAAACAGTAATATGGAAGTGTAAACTAAATACACTTTTCTTCCCAACTTACTTTATGATCATGGTGTTTCATCACAACAATAGAGACCCTTACTAAGACAGTTGTTCTGGTTGGTCTGTTAATTAGTAATTATTCTTTTCTTCATAGTGTTGGATAGTGGCTGGTTTGCTCTGTGGATATGATTGATTCCTTTCCAGTTCATTGGATTGATTCCATTCCCAGTTCTTTCTCTGTTCATAGGCTGTTCTTATGAAATGTATTCTTGTGTTCTGCACACATGTGTGAAACTGTCCTTTTCTTCTCCTATGTATAGAATTCTTTTAAGAGTTTTCTTCAATATTAACTTAGTTGACATGCTATGTATATCTGGAAATATTCTGATTTCTCATTTATTTTAGTAGATACTTTTGCTAGGTAATTATTTACTTTCAAGTCTTGAAATCCACCGTATCATGCTTTTCTGGCTCATAGGCTTGTTGACAACTGGTGTTGTCTTATTCTTATGTTTAAACCTTCTTTCCCCTTTCAGATTTAATATGGTTTGTTTGCTTTATATCTTTGTCATGTTGACATAGATATGTCATGAAGGTATTCTTCAAGTCTATCTAGGGTTATAAATGCTTTCTGTGTTTTAGAAGTCTATTTCTTTCCATAAGATCTGAAAAATCTCAGCTCCAACTGAAATGAATTGCTTATTTAAATGGTTTTGTTTTTATCTCAACTCCTTTTTCTATCCCATTGATTCTTAGATTGAATCTCTTAAATGTATTCTAATTTCATACTAGTCGGATATATCTGTGGACTTTTCCACCCACGCCCAATTCCTGAATAATGACTTAGAGGTTTGTTATTTATTTTAAAATGCCTAGGCAATAAGCTTTGTCCTTCCCACGACTAACACATAACTTATATTAACTTGTATTACTCTATGTCTACTACATGGCTAGTTACTTTTCCTCATTTTCATACATCTGACTTCCTCTGAGTCTGAGGCAAATCTTCTGCCTCTGACTTCTCCCAGAGTTCCAATCTCTCTACTAGAACACCAAATTTCTATTTTCTACCCTTTCTAATAGGCTCTCATCTTTTTAGTGACAGGTAATACTTCCACATAGTATATAAGAGATCAACCCTGTACTCTGGGTCATTCTCCTTGGGTTTGTTTGTTTGTTTGTTTTTCTGTGTTTTGTTGTTTTGCTTTTTTTCCCTTTATTTATATCTGTATATATTATTACCTCAGCTTTTTATTTCTTTCTTGAGACTAATTCTCCTGCTTCATCTTATATATTGATGATGCTTTCTATTATTTTTTAATCTATTTGACACATTCTTTCATTTTCAGAATTTCTGTTTATTCTTTTACAGTACCGCAACTTTCTTTTTGAGGTTTTCATCTATTTTTTTATTTTCATCCAAGTTATTGATGTTTTCATCCACCTGAGTAACTTTCTTATCTATGTGTTTGTTTGTTTGTTTGGATTTTTGAGACAGGGTTTCTCTGTGGAGCCCTGGCTGCCCTGGAGCTCACTCTGTAGACCACGCGGCCTCGAACTCAGAAATCTGCCAGCCTCTGCCTCCCAAGTGCTGGGATTAAAGGCATGCGCCACCACTGCCCGGCTCTTATCTATGTCTTAAATGGATTTTATAAGCATTTTCTCCACATTGTGAATTAAAATAATTATATATTTGAATGTCCTATTTGGTCAATTGATATATTTTAAAGTCAGAATTGGGAATTTCTTGTATTTTGACCATTTTATTATGTTTCTTTGATACTAATGGAAAGCATTCAACCTGTGAAGATGCTATGGTGGAATTGTTGTTGGTTGCCTTGTGTTTTTAGATTTCTTGCTTTGTTCAACCTATCTTATATTTAGCTTATGTGCATGTCTTTAGATTTTTAGTTTTTCTTCTTTTGCACCCTGGTTTTGTTTTACTTTATAAGAATTCTCTGGTAGGGTATTTTCACTTGGGTTTACGTTAAGGGGAAAGTCAACTTTAGCAAAAACTATGATTTTTCAAAGTCCCAGTGTTAACTACAGAAGATGGTATTGGTCTGCTGACTTGTAACTCCTATGAACTTTAGAAACAGGAGTACCAATGACTTAGTTCAGAAAAATGGACGCTACGTGAATGAGGAACAAATCTGGGTAAGAGGGAAAATAAGATTTGGTCATTAAGGGCATGCACTGCTGCTTTTGCACAGGACCAGAATCTAGTTCCTAGAATCCACATTGGGAACCTCATAACCTACTGCATGTGGAGCTCCAGGAATTCCACACCCTATTCTACACTCATTCTACACTCTGAGAGAACCTATACTCAAATGTACACATTCCATGTACATGTATACACATGTACACCTAATTTTAAAAAATAGAAGGAAAGTGAATGCATAAATATAAAAATATTAGAGAAATCTTTGGAGAAAAGAAAAGATCTGAGAGCAGCTTTACAAGATATCAATTGACATTTAAATTACAAAAGTATATATACTAAGAAAACACTGAAAAACTTAAAACTTAAGAGCAAATATGTATATTCTGTTTTCTTTTCTGTTTCTGTGATAAACACCATGATACAAAGCAGGAAAGGGTTTATTTCATCTCCCAACCTGCATATCACAATCCATCACTAAAAGTAATCAGGAAGCAAACTCAAGGCAGTAAACTGGAGGCAAGAAATGAAGCAGAGATGATGGGGCAATACAGTTAACTGGCTTGATTTCCCTAGTTTGTTCAGATACCTTTATTATACATCTCAGGCCAGAATGATCCTGCCTGCCTTCATCAATTAGCAATAAAGAAATATCCCATAGATATACTTACAAGCCAATGAGATGGACACAATCCTCAATAGAGGCTCTCTCTTGCAAGCTATGTCAAACTGACAAGAGATGCTAGCTATGACGGTGTGAGAAAATAAAAATTAAAAGAGAACATGAAAAATTAAAAAAATGTAAAAATAATAAACACAAATGATCACTACAATGAAATAAAAGTACTGTGTTCTTAGCCAGTGCTTCTTAGTTGAAGAAGAGCCCAGCTACTGCATTTATTTTACTTCTGTATGTTAGGATACTGCACCAAATTCTCTCACAAATGACCTGTGATTCATATATCTCCTCTATTCTATGACCAGGGTCAGGAGATGTTCAGGATCTCTCAGCTTCAGACTCCTTTACCACACTGTTCTTGCTATCTTCCTAATTTCTGTGCTTTGAACCACACGCTATGATCCAGATGCCACATGACATTTTATGTTCTGCCCCCAGTCTTCCCAGAGATATGAAGGATCCCTCTTCTTGTGGGACAGACACGTGGAGGGATGAGACATTGATTACCCAGCTTTAGAACTCTCAAGTCCTTTTTTGTAGTCGTATCCCCAGGTTCCTGAGCTGCTGTTCTTTGCTATGGATTTGAGTGTGTTGTGTTCAACTCTTTGTAAAATCTGAGATATTGTACAGTCTCTCTAGTCCATTGTCCCTTTGTCAGAGTGTTTTCAAAGAACTTTACACATTGGAAATCTATTGATTCAAGACCCCCTTTGTCTAGTGCACACCTGGGGTTTGCCCAGAATCAACTCCTTTTTTGTCAGATGAATACAACCTCCAACTTACTTTTCCAGAGAATGAACTGTATCTTCACAGTTCTGGCCAAGTAATACCCAAGAAAGTTTTGGGAAAAATTTAATTATAGATGAAAAAATATTGTGTATATATTATGAAATGTATGTATATTCATATATTATATATATATATGCATAACAATTTAGTATTATTGAAGCATAAGAAGGGACAAAATACTGCTTGTAGAAAAATGATATTCCTAAAGATAACTGCATTAAAAAATGAATCATATACGTAAAAAGAATACATTTTTTCTCATATCTAGACCAAAATGTTAAAAGATGTGAATGTATGAGAGATGACATTTGGGAAGAGGTTTGAGACCAGAGAATAAGAGAAAATAATTGTGGGAACTAGTGTCAGTGAAGATATGATCAAAGTCTTTAAGTCTTTTTCTATTGTAACAAAATACTGACCAAATACAGCTTAGGGTGGAAATGGATTATTTGGTTTACAGGTCACAAACCATCATATGCATTGGGTGAGGGGTGGCACTACAGCAAGCTGTTAGGGAAGTACTGGAACGAGTGACCATGGTGCTACACTGAGTACTGGCTTGCTTGATCAGCTACTTTTTCTATACAACCAGGTCCATCAGTGTAGGAATGAAGCAGTTTACTTTGGGCTGTGTCTTCCTACATTGTCACGCCCACCCTTGTCCAGCAAGGATGACACAACACACGAGCTCTTCTCCAAGCAGTTTAGTCAGCACCTTGAATAAGCTTCTGACCCTGGGGGAAGTGTCTCCCAGGCTTAAGTACTCTAGGACTAGCCTACCCCCGTCTGCCACGTGGCAACAGCAGATAGGTCCACACACACGGAAGCAAGCCAGATCACCAGCCACAGCCAAATAAGGACTTGTTTACTCCTGAGAGCTCTCGCCAATGGATGGCGGAAGGCGGAAACCAGCGCCATCTTAAGGGCGCGGCACTATGCGGATCTCCACACTACATCAACTGATATCAAAAAACATGGTTACAGACATAAACAAAGATCAATATAATGGCTGATGAAGGCAATTCCTCAATTGAGATTCCCTCTTTCTGTATGTGTCAAATTGGCAACCAAGACCAGTTATAGGTGTGTGAAACTGTCGTGATGAAACAGGATATTCTATACAATTAGTATACACAGATATAAAATGAAGAAAAAATAAATTAAATATAAGTCAGTCTTCCTTAACTTGTATTTTTAAACAATTTTATGTTTAACCTGGTTCTTCCTCCCAGCCCCCATGCTCCTAATTCCAAA
The DNA here is from genome assembly GCF_004785775.1 of Grammomys surdaster. Classification (NCBI taxonomy): domain Eukaryota; kingdom Metazoa; phylum Chordata; class Mammalia; order Rodentia; family Muridae; genus Grammomys; species Grammomys surdaster. The sequence goes on from NW_021604587.1 coordinate 9,454,510, forward strand.
GGCTGATGGTCATCTTTTTTTGGTGACTCTCCTGCCTTCTCTCTCCCAGAATTCTTTCTCCTCCCAAAAACCTTACCTCTATTTCCTCTCTAAGCCATAGGCCATAGGCTTTTTAATTGACAAGTTATGCATCCATACAATACAGAAGATATTCTCTCTACAATTTCACTGATAATATGATTCATTTCCTATTATAATTGAACCATTTAAGTTATATCCAATGGCTTTTGGTATTATTGAAGAATTCTAAGTGTAAATTTTATTTAAAATGACCAATAATTACAAATTTAAACTAGAATAGTATTTTATATAACCTGCAAATGTTAGCTGACTTGTCATTTGCCAAATACTAATTCAATTCAACATTAACATTAGACAAATTTGAGTAGCAAACACATGAGCCACACTCATTTCTCACGACTAGGTTTGTGCTGTATATGTGACTGTAGCCCCTCTCTTTCATTTAGTCCACTTAAAGCAGTTAATCAGTATGAGCAAACAAAAAAGTTTTCTACTTAAACCTATATAAAAATTAACAAAACATATATAAAGTATATATAAAAATTCAACAAAAACCATTTAAATATATATAAAATGAAACAAAAACCATTTAAATATATATAAAGTTTAATAATATCTGTGTAGCTGTGTAATAGATTCATGTGAGAACAGTAAAAATATTTAGAAAATATTCAAATTTTCAAAATTGAAAAGGCGAAGAAAGGTATATGCCATGATATTGGTAATTTAGAAAGCTGGGAAAGAACAAAGATAAATTTTCCATAAGGAAAAGGGTTTCCTTATCTGAAAAAAAATCCTGTTGTATATTTATTGGAGAGTAATGTGTCAAAGTGAATTGCAGACTAATAAGTGAGGGGAAACTCCATTTGTGTTAGAAACTTTACTACAGTAACTTAGCAATTTATAGGTCAAGAAGAAAATGCATATGACTATTATATTTTGTGATGCCTTTTAAAGAAATCACCAATAGCATGGTACATGAAAAATTGTTATTCTGGAATTTATCAATAAGGTAAAACTTCTGCTATGCAAAAAAACAAAAAAAAAGAAACAAAAAAAAAAAAACCAGATAGATACAAGCATAAGCCATGGAGTGAGGAAAAACTTCTGCAAAACCATATCTGTTAATGAACTTAGACAAAATGTGTAAAGAACTGAGAAAACTCATAAAGAACAAAACATATTTAAATGGGCAAATTACCCAAAGAGACACTTTGTCACAGAGAATGGCAAGTTAGCATATGACATTCTCTACATAATTTGTAGCTAGGGAATTTCAAATTAAAACAGAGCTGAAATATCACTCTACACCTAATGTGAATTGCTTTATAAAGACAAAACTCCAATGATCTGACACTAATTACTGACAAGAATGTGGAAGAATAAGAATGCTCATTCTTTGTTGCTGGAAATAAGAATGACATAGCTACTTCCATCACAGATCAGCAGCTGCTTTTGGTGTTAAGCATAGTCTTTCCAAATGATTCAGCCACTCTTCTCCTAGGTGCTATTTACCTATATTTTTTCAACATAATATCCCAACAAAACAGTTTACAACACTATTGTGATTATAAAATCACCAAAGTCTATAAGCAATTAAAATATTTTTAACACATGAATGGATAAACAATCTGTAGATTATTTTTACCAGAGAATATTATTTAGAGATAAGAAGAGGGTAATGAAGGCACACAAAGGCATGAGTGGGTTTAAAATGTATATTCCTAGGTAGAAAGGCTAGCAAAAAGACTACACATTGCATAACTCCAACTATAGTGTTGCAGAAAAGCCTTTACCACAGCAATGATAAAAGTATCAATGATTGTCAGGGCTGGAAGGATTGGAGGAAAGTAGACGTGATAAATCAGGATCTTTTAGCCAACAGGATTCTTTTGTTTTATAATATAATGGTAGATTCATGAAGTTACATAAATATTAAAAATCCATAGAAACTTACAGCACAAAATAAATATTAGTATATGCAAATGTAAAAAAAATCATTTAGAAGCTGAAGAAAGCCAGGATAGAATGAATTATGTGACAAAATGATCTCAGTTATAATACATAATACAATCTCACTAAATAGGGTAGAAGAAAATATTTTGAGCTTTGGACCCCTGGGAATGGGAGGAATCCGTAAGGCTAAAGGAAAAGAAAGTACAAATGTACCCCAATTGAAGAAACTGGAGACAAAAAAAGAACAAGGAGAAAACATCAGGAAATAGAAATGGAAAAAATACCACTGAGGATCCTCTGGCTCCTGTAAGGAAAGGACTGGGTTGGCCCAACTGTTGAAATATTCAAGAACAGGGTTAAGTTGAAGATACCAAAAAGTTGAACACATGGCTTGTTGGGGACAAGGAATTTATCATTTCAACTCTTTATCTTTCAGCTCAGAAGAACGTGGATTGTTTTTCAGAGGCTTATGCAAGTGGTAAGAAGTCTAGAGGAAATGTAGCTAATAAAGAGTATACTGTTAATAAACTTGTGGCAAGAACAAAGAGTACTTCAATGCAATGATGGGCACTCACCTACTCTATGAGCATGAGAGACCAGACCACAGCATGCTGCCATTGTAGCCTTGTCATACACTACCACATTCCTAGGACTTGGATTGCCATATTTACTAAGATCATTTGTAGAAATTAAAGCATTGTCAGACTATATACCTCTGGATGAGAAAAATCTTATTTTACTGCTGAATTATCGTCACAACTTCTTCAAGTACCTAGAGATGAATTCTGCAACTTCATTTAGTGTCAGCAATGACAAAGTGGTTCCTGAGTACCCTCAGAAAGCAGTGTGAGAGGTGTACTCCCTGGGCTGACTCACTTGTGTTTGGATCTCTGTAGGCAGTATGTTTCTTAGTCCTTTTATACAAATCATGTACTTTGAAAACACTAGAATTTGTTTGTTTGTTTGTTTGTTTTTGGTTTTAAACAGAGAAAAAAGTTTATTGGCCCTTTCTTTTTTCTTTTATTTTGTTTTTCCATTTGAAGGTTTCTACAAATGCATTCAAGGGTGCAACAGACATACATACTATGGTGTTTTATTTCCAAGCTGACAAGACTGCTTTTAAATGGTGATGGTTGTGGTCCTTTGACATGGGTCAACTCTTAGAATATGTTTTAATGCTATATGACAAAATACCTTGATTCCTAATGGCAAAGGTTCAGTCCAGTGTGTAACCCAACACCCATCAATTTGTACACTATGTTCTCCCCGCCCCACATCAATGGTGTTTAAACAGCCCATACTTAGCAACTCATCCATGTTATTTCTAAGGCAAATTTTTTATTTACTTAACTGCTGAAGAATGGTGGCTTATTACATGATCTTTGTATCCATGTCTGACACGCGCTTTAACATCACAGATGCATGGCACCATGTATCTATAGTTTTATATAAAATTCAATTTTTTGACTTTTCAAATTTTCAATAACTGTAAATTAAAAACATCCCAAGTAGATATAGTGAAGACAGAGTTTTCCTCTCTGAACTGATTCTTTCCTACTCTGTGATTTAGCTGCCCTTTCCGTGTGAGGCTTTATGCTTTATTTCTACCCCGTATTTTAAATGATCAGGCTTTTAGTGTCACAATATAGAGCTGAGTTGACTATGTTTTTAAAATTAGCTTTGTGTTGGAAAGTGTCTCATCTGCTAAACATAGACCAACGTGTTCTCAAGTCTCCTGAGCTTTGATTCCACTAGGGAAACTCAATTTCATGAATCTGCATTTTCTCTGTTCTGAGGATTACTTCTCAAAATAGTGCTTTTTCCCTTCACAGTCTACTCTGAACTTGAACTTAGTCTCAAAGCTTCAGTACATGTGCGTTGATTCTTTGACCCCTGAGTGCCAACTTTTGATAGTGGATGAGGAGATTTGCTTCATTTTTCTTTAGCCCCTTTGTACTTGCAGTTCTCTGCCATCCCATCTCATCTCTTTGTTAGGTCTTTGAACTTTCATCTTACATTCTTGTTTGAATCCTCTTCTATACGTTTATTGCAACTATCTTTAATGTAGCTCAGGGCTGAGCTTAGGTTTCAGGTCCTTAATGAAGACTTCTCTGTTTTACCAAAAGTTGTACTCTGCCATCATAGTTTTCTGTTCACAACAGACTTAGTTTTCTTTATACTGCTCGAATGCTATATGCCTATTAAAATTTATTGTTCATATTTCTTAATTATATTATAAACATTTTTCTATTTCATTGATCATCATATTTCTTCTTTGGAAAATTGTGCTTGTGTTACTTGTACCTTATTTAATATTGAACAAATATTACCTGTATTTGAAGCTTTTCCACCATGCTAGCATCTGTCTTGTATATTTAACATTTGCACACAGCATACTGCTTCTGCTGTTGATGCGGCAGCAGGTCACTTGTCCTCAACTGCCTTTTCTGCTGTAGAAATCTCTTGGAAATGTGTTCTATGAAGACTGAGACCCCCATTACTCAAATAATGCTCTTCATGACCAAATTTATTGTGTCCTAAATATATTATGATGGTTCATCAGGTCACCCTAGTAAAAGGCGTTTCAGCTCAACATTGCCAATGTGGGAAGCCTAAGTCAACTCTGTTCAGGAAAAGTCATGATCTTGATTTATGCCATAAAGAATTTCAGAGGGTAAAGTGTGGGTTTGTTAAGGAAAGGAGCATATTCTTAATTGTAAAAGGAGGCAATAAATTACACATATGCATGCACTTGAAACAAGGTAGACAGGGAATGAGTGATCAACCCTACACAAAGAACTTCAGGCATTGAAGGGATATGAAGAGTGGAAGAAGTAGAATTCTCCAGAGAAGAGCACACTGATTCGTTATCCAGTACCAAATGATCAGTCTTTGAAAAGCACACTTACGTGTAACATTATACAGATCGAGAAAGTTGTATTTAGGAATATATAGCTAAATTCTCATACCAATAAGCATGTAACAATGAATGAAAAACAAGAGGATGAGTTTGAAAGAGGTGTGTAGGGAAAAGTTTGGAGTGAGGACAGAATTATGCAAGAGTTTGTAAAAAAAAAAAAAACCTAGCAAAAATGTATGGTTTGGGAAGCTTTTGGCGTTGAATTGCTCACAGAATGTATGCAACCTATTTCCAAGGCCAGATAATGAAATAAGGATATAATGGGAAAAATATTACCCCAAATCTTCTTTCTTAGTGAGATTAAAAATTTGTTTATGGGGTGCTTCATGCATGTTTGCAGATAAGAAAGAAATGTAGAAATGATGAAAACAGGTAACTAAGTTCAGAGGGATCCTCACTAGACAGAGGGGAGGGTCGAGATCCTCACTTTGACTGTAAATAAGGTCTGGAATTTTGTTTGTGAAATTTTCTCAGAAAAAAACAGGTTTATAGATGAGAAAGCAATAAGATTATGCTCAGCATCATAAACATTTTGGCCTGTAGTGTGTACAACTCAGTCCCAAGCACCTTGTCTCTAACTCAGATGGCCTATTTCTTCTCTAATGTGTTAGCTTTTATTTCTTGTGTTGACTCAAACCAGCCACCAATATCATATAATTGAAGAAATATTGCTTTTCCACAGACAATCATGACACTTTCTTATTTTCAACCGTAGTCATAGGTTCAATAGACCCCATAGTTCAACAGAATGTCAGGTATACTAAATGTTTTCAGGTCTGTAATTCTTGGGTCAAGTGTGCAAGGGCTCAGCTTGATCTCATGATTCACTGCAGTGGTTATCGATGAAGCTCATGTGTATATGTGGCTGTATTCCAACCTATTTCTGCCAGTCTAGTCCTGTGATACATAGCAGAAGATTACCTTTTCTCAGATTCTTTACTTATGTGCACAACAAGACCAGTAACTATGGCCATCATGTAGACTTGTTAGAGCATAACAGACAGTTGATCCATGTCAACAGCATAGGTTTCACCATATTTTTCCTGCTTTTAAAGCAATTCTCCACATTCTGAAGACAACATTGTCCCAGAGCTCCATGTATACTCATCTTCACTGGAGTGTTTTTTGAAACTACACCTTGCACACAGGAAATCTCCTCTTTTCTTAGGTTTTGTATAGTGTATTTCAGAGCCTCAAGTCCTCCCGATGAATTGTCTTGTCTGTTACTTGTGATACATAGTCTAAGGTGATGAAGATACTACCTTCTGGCTTGTATTTTAGTGTGCTCACATCCATTAAACAACAAATGGAAAGGGTACCATTTGTTAGTGACTCTAATAGATGCAGACTACATTAGAAAGACTTTCTTCCCTTAGAAAGTTCTCATCCATTGAGCTCCAGATTTCTGCAGAGACTAATTATATGCCTAGGAGACCCTTAAAGGATGGCATCTAATACCTGCTGGGCTCAGTCCAGCATGATACTAT